>NW_008680241.1:0-751 GCF_000695815.1 Acanthisitta chloris | reverse complement strand
GGGAGCTCCTAAAAAACCCTAACAATTTCTTACTCTCTAGAGCTGCAACGAGGGCATCAGCAGTACTGTCTTCATACTCCCAGAGTTGCCATATCATGTCACCCACTGAAGGCACTGTGTCTTTTTCTAAACGAATGTTGCAAATGAATTGCTATGTGTTGTTGGTGCACTCTGCACAAATTTCTGCCACATGGGTCGGCTATAAACAACGTCATCTGGATCTGTGGGGAGCTGTGCATTGTGTGGGTCAAAATATAACATTTTTCTCACGGCAATTCCCTCAAGTATTGAATACCTTTTCCCATTGTATTCCATTTGCTTATATCACATTTATTATGATCTTTATGTGGATACCTTTCCTTCACACTTGATAGGAGGCATTTCCAGAGGTTGAGGGTTTGTGAATTTTGTCCCATCACTCTGTCAATGCCTGGGTCCTTAGCAAGTGATTCCAGCTGCTTAGCTTCCCTACCCTCTAACTCCACAGTTTTGACCCCACTATCTCAGCACCCCCGCAGCCATGCAGTAGTATGCTCGTCTGCATGGCGGCTATAGTCCTTTCGTATTTCCTGCAGCTCACTCAAGGTTAAGACTCAAGTGGTGGTAGTTGTCTCTTCTGTCTCCTCTTCTAGTCGCTCCTGTGATGGCCCGGCTGCAGAGAGACCTAGACAAATGAGGGGGCTGGGCAATCACCAAGTGAATGAAGTTTAGCAAAGACAAGTGATGAATTCTGCACCTGGGACAGGGCAAC
>NW_008680240.1:0-409 GCF_000695815.1 Acanthisitta chloris | reverse complement strand
CCGACCCCGACTGTTCCGAGCGGATCGAGGCTCAGCCGTTCGAGGAGGCAAATGGTACTTCGAGTTCGAGGCAGTGACCCCAGGGGAGATGAGGGTCGGGTGGGCTCGGCCTGATCTGCTCCCTCACACCGAACTCGGCGCCGACGACAGAGCCTTCGTCTTCAACGGGCACAGGGTGAGACCCCCCACCCCAAAAATCTGGCAGGGACCCCAAAAATCCTGCAGGGAACCCAAAATTTCGGTAGGGACCCCAAAATTCCGGTACTGATTGGTGCAACCTGTCTTCATGACCTTTTGTTATCTCAAAGGCTGGCAGTTCATGGCCTCTTGTCTCAGGCTCCCCACCCAGAGTTCGATCAGCATTGCAATCTACTTCAATCTGCAGCTTGAAAGCAGAGTCACCCGGATC
>NW_008680239.1:641-854 GCF_000695815.1 Acanthisitta chloris | reverse complement strand
ATCCAGCCAACCCTGCACTGCCCACGCGTGTCCACACCCTAGGGGGGGAGTCTAAACGTCCTGGGGGGGCACGACCAGTAAGGACCAGTTTGCTCCCCCAACTTCCCTCCGGCTGTGGGTGGGTTCAGAGCTTCCTCTCCCAAGGAGCCGGAAGGGAACAGGCAGGGCCAGCCCCGGGGGCTGAGTCTAAGGGGATGGAGGGGAGGGGGTGAC
>NW_008680239.1:0-246 GCF_000695815.1 Acanthisitta chloris | reverse complement strand
CGCTGCCACCCCTGGGTCCCCCACGGGGGGAGGAGACACGCGTGGGATCCCCCTGACCCCCCCACTGGTCACTGCTCCTGGTCAGCTCTGTGCTGTGCCACCCAAGAGGGTGGCAGTGCCCGTGGGATGGGTCAGAGTGGACACAGAGGGGGACAAATATCCTATGACCCCCATGTCCCCCTGTCCCCCCATGTCCCACCCCAGGGACCCCCGTGGGGGGGTCACGACACGCGTGGGATCCCCCTG
>NW_008680238.1:0-873 GCF_000695815.1 Acanthisitta chloris | reverse complement strand
TTGCTCAGGTCTCAGCTCTGTGTGATGAATTGGTCAGGTCTCAGCTCTGTGTGATGAGTTGCTCAGGTCTCAGCCCCCTGTGATGAGCTGCTCATGTCTCAGCTCTGTGTGATGATCTGCTCAGCTCTCAGCCCACCCTTTCCCCCCTCTCCCTTCAGCCAGCAGTTTCTCCAAGCCCAAGGTGGTGACAGCCACCTCCACCCTCAAATTCATCCCTGAGGAACTGGTCGTGTTCTGCCGAGATTTTCGCCTGCTCCGTTTTTCCTTCCCGGATAACAGCTCAGCTCCTCAGGCATTCCGGGTCAGCAGGGCCACCCCTGGATCCTGGGGTCCCCCTCTGCCCTGGGGGGGACCTGGGGGGGCTCACGGCCCCTCCTGACCCCCAACTGCCCTTGCAGGTGGCCAATGCCATCGCTCAGGCTCGGGAGGCTGCAGAGTGGCCTGGGGACATCCCTGAGAGCTCTGCTGGGTGGTCCTGCCCTGCTGAGCCCCCCCCGGGCCGGGAGGAGGATGAGGATGAGGATGAGGATGATGAGGATGAGGATGAAGGTTTGGGTACCACTCTACTCTTTGAGAGCCTTCAGGACTGGGAGCAGGAGCTGCAGCGTCTCGGAGCTAAGGGTTGGAGGGTCAGTGCTGTCAACGAACGTTTCGACATGGCCCCCAGGTACAGACCCCCCCAGGACACCCCAAAAAATCCACCCTGGGCTGGGGGACACGGCGTGGGATACCCCAAATTCCCAAGGGAGATTCCCAGTCCATGGGCTGGGACACACGGCGTGGGATTCCCATTCCTCCAGCGAGGGGATCAGCTGGGCTGGGCTGGGGATCCTGCTCTGCCTCTGGTTTGGGGGATCCCCCCAGGGATGTGGG
>NW_008680237.1:314-3201 GCF_000695815.1 Acanthisitta chloris | reverse complement strand
TGATTTTTCCCTAAAAATTCGGATTTTTTTCTACTAGAGGGGAAACTTGTGAATTTTCAGGTTTTTTCCCCCAAACTCCCAAATTTGAAGAGGATTTTGGGACCTTTGAGGCCTTTTTTTTTAGGCTTAAATTCTCTGCATTCCACAACAACAACACAGAAAATGAGGAAAAACCTCAAAAAAAAAGGAAATAAAAATCCTCCAAACACTTTCACTTCTCTTTTTTTGGGACATTTTTGCATATTTTGACGTTTTTCCTGTGTTTTTGGGGTACAAAAAGTCCTCAAAGAGCTTCGAGAGCGTCCTGAAAGCATCTGGAAGAGCTCCAAAATCAGCTGGAAATAGCCCCAAAAAAGGGGGTTTATCTGAAAGCAGGAGCTGAGGTGAGAGGGGACCCTGAAATCTGGGAATTTGGAGCCCTATAATGTGGAGTTAGGGAGTTTAAGAGTCTCAAAATGTGGATTTTGGAGTTTGGGAGCCTCAAAATGTGGAATCTAGGCACAAGGAAACACCAAGTTGTGGTCTTGGGAATTTGAGAGCCTCAAATTGTGGAGTTTAGGCTGGAGGGAATTCCAAAATATGGCTCTAGGGAGCTACAAAATAAGTATTTGCGCACAAGGGAAACCCAACATTTGGAGTTGGGAATTTGGGAGCCCCAAAATGTGGATTTGGGCTGCAGGAACCCCAAAATATGGCTCCAAGGAGGCCCAAAATGTGAATTTGGGAGCTTCAAAACATGAAATATTGGAATTTGGGAGCCCCAAAATGTGGATTTGAGCACAAGGGATCCCCAAAAATGCGGAGTTTAGAGTCCCAAAATGTGGATTTGGAAATTCTGGAGCCCCAAAAATGCGGATTTAGGCAGGAGCCGCAAATGTGGATTTGGGCTTGGGAAACCCCAAAATGTGGAGATTGGGAGCCCTAAAATGGGGATCTAGTAATCTGGGAGCCCAAAATGGGGAGTTTGGGAGCCCCTAAATGTGTCTCTGCCATAATTAATGAACTTATTAATTGCTTTTTAAACCAACCCCCGATTTTCCTGTCAGACTCTAGCGGCTCCGTTGGGATGGTGACTCCCAAGGTAGGAAAGAGCTTGGTTGGCTCCTTTTTTTTTGGTTGATTTGGGCCAATTTTAACCATTCCAGGGGGAAAAAAGGGAATTTTCCCTGTGCCCAGGAAGTGATTAATTAATAAATGAAATACCCTAATGAAATACATGGAGTAAAATCCTAATTAAAGGGATTGAGAAGTTCCTTGGGGCATTCCCAACCTCTCCCTTCTCCCAGGGCTGGTTCAGAGTGGAAGTTGTGACAATTCCAGAGGGATTCCATCCCAAAAACCCACGGGAAAAGGGATGCTGGGATGTGGAGAAGGTGGAGAAGGCTTTGGAGGGGGTTGATGCCTCTCTGGTGTCTCCCACAGCTCTTCCGTGTTGCTGTCCTGCTTCTCCTCAGCCTTGGAGACAATGGAACCTCAGGAATTCCAAGGGTGGGAGGTGAGAAATGAGTGGGTTTGGAGCTGAACCCAATCCCAACCTTAACCCTGACCCTAACCCTGATCCCATCCTTGACCTCAAACTTGATCCCTGACCTCAACCCTGATCCCAAACCCCAACCTTGACCCCAACTTTGAACCCTAACCCTGACCTCAAACCAAACCCAACCCTGACCCCCAAACCTGATCCCAACCTTGACCTCAACCCTGTCCCAAACCCAACCCCAAGCGTGTCCTAAACCCAACCCCAACCCAACCCAACCCATTCCAGAACACCTCTCTAGCCACTCCATCGGCTCAGCCTCTCCTCACCTCCCACCACTCCCTTCCCTCAGCTGCCACCAGGACTCTTCCCTGGCAGAAACACTCTGAGGAATCTCTTTCCTACCTGAAGTGGGTCCCCTTTGACGGGCACCTGCCTTCCGACGCCGTGTCCAACTGGAACGGCCACACAAAGCGCATGGAGTATGTCTGTGCCCTCGCTGAACCACACTGTGACGCTGGCGCCTACGACCCCTCACAAGGGCCGTTCTGCTTCTACACCCACTCTGAGCGAGAGCTGAAAGCCTCCAACTTCAACCTGCTGATCAATGTTGGAGGCTTTGAGGCCTTGGCTTGGGTCAATGAGTCCTTTGGGTTCATCCCAGAGAACGCGGTGGAGGCCTGTCCCAGTGTTGACCTCTTCATTGGGCGCAGCAAGGATGGGCTGGGGAAGGTGTCCAAGGAGCTGCGCGCGCTCTTTGTGCTGGTGGATGGGCAGGAGGTGTGGTACAAGTGGTACCAAGTGCTGGTGGTCAAGAAGGGCTTGGGTGATGTCACCATCACCGATGTGCACTACAACCTCAGTGCGGCCATGGAGCAGCAGGAGAACATCATCCTGAGCAAGGCCACCATGACCAACCAGGGCTGTGCTGCGGCCACCAGAGAGGTCACCCTAGAGGAGGCCACCGAGACAGAGCACAACTGGGACATGGACCAACGTGTCTTCGCCACTGTGCGGGGAGTGCTCCAAGTGCCTCTCCTGGTCTACACGGGGACAGAGTGGGAGGTCACCAACGTCACCACCACCGTGCCCTGGGTGGGGGCAGCCACCACCAGCCGCTACGAGCTCCAAGCCCACACGCTGCGGGAGGAGGTGCCCGCGGCCACCACCTGCGACGTGGCCCTGGTGGGACGTCGGGTGGACATCCATGTGCCCTTCCAGGCATGGCTGACGCGGTCCCTGGGCGATGGCCATGTGCACCGCGTGGCCGTGACGGGGTGGGCACGCAGGCAGGGGGTCCTGGGGGTCCACGCCAGGCTTGAGAGCTGCCGCGACCTCCCCAAGGGCAACCCGTGCCTAGCCTAGGGTGGGTGAGCTTAGGGAGGCTCTTAGGGGAGCCTGGGAGGGTCT
>NW_008680237.1:0-218 GCF_000695815.1 Acanthisitta chloris | reverse complement strand
TGGGAGGGTCTCAGAAGGGTGGGAGGTCATTGAGGGCTCTTGGGAGGGTCTCAGGGTGTCCTTGGGAGGGTCTCAGAGGGGTGGGAGGTCTCTGGAAGCTCTCAGGAGGGTCCTTGGGAGAGTCTCAGGGGGTCCTTGAGAAGCTCTCAGAGGGGTGGAGGGTCCTTGGTGGCCCTCATGAGGGTCCTTGAGAGGGTCTCAGGGGAGTGGGGGGGGTC
>NW_008680236.1:0-1853 GCF_000695815.1 Acanthisitta chloris | reverse complement strand
GACCACCGGCACCCCCCGCCCGCCCCGCCGCCAGCAGGGCGTTTCCAGCCCGAAATTGGATAAGAAAGAGAGGGGTAGAGAAAAAATAATAGAAAAGAAAAACCAAATACGAGCGGAGGGAAGGAGTTATCACCGATTCGGACAAAAGGAGCGGGGTGTGCTGCGGTGGGAGCTGCCCTCCGCCCGGCGGGCCAGGCCTCCCGCTCCTGGGCAAAAGCTGCCACGGGGGCACGAGAATGGAAATTGTTTCTTTTCTTCCCTTTCTTTCTCTCTTTCTTTCTCTCTTTCTTTGATATATTTTTTTTTATTTCCTTCCCGCTCTTTTGTTATTTTCTTTTGTTTTTTTTTTCCAAAATTAAGGCTCTGTGAATGTGTTTTCTCCTGGCAGCGTGACCTGCCTTTGGAGTCGAGCAACGTGTGTTTGTCCCTATTATTTGCAAAATTTATGTGAGAAAGGCAAATCTGGTGTACAGTGGCAGAGCTAGGCGGAGAAGTGTCCAGATAAGACAGAGTTGGTTTGTGGGTTGGATTTTTTTTTTGGTCCAGTTTCTCCGAGGCTAAATAAATCTTTCTCCTCTTTGAGAATGGATGGGGTTGTAATTTTTAGCGTAAAGCATGAAAACTGGGGACAAATGAGCCCTCTTCTCTGAAGTGACAAGCGACAATGGAGCATATACAGCCTCCTGCGGTTCGCCATGCTGAAACAAGCGTGCCCCTCCGCAGCAGAGAGAAGGCGAGCGCTTGGAGACCATATGGTTTTTGAATTTTCTTCACAATTTCCAGACAATTTGATGGATTAGGTTAACCCTCCCTTCCACTGTTTAACTCCACAACAATGGGAGCAGAGCTGTTCTCCCTTCGTCGGGGCATCTGTGCGCTTCTATTCTTCTCTCTTTCTCTCTTGGTATTTGGAACAAGCCTATGAATTACAATGAAATTCACTTTTCTTTAGTATTATTTGGAAGAGCACTTGTTTTCCGCCGCCACCTCCCGCCCCCACTCCGCCATCCCCTTTTTTTTTTTTTTTTTTTACCTCCGAATGATAGCTTTGACTTCTGTCCAGATCTCTCGGAAAGCCTTCAATCTTGTTCTTAAGTGTTTTTATGCTAAACAGGCAAATCGTAAATGCTGAGAAACTGTGACATTTATGTGAAGATCTAGTTAAAGGGCTTTATTTGTTTTCTTTATCTGTTCTTTTTTTTTCCCATTCCCTCTCCTGTTCCCCCTCCTCTCCTGTTCCCTCCCTCTCCCTAGTCTTTTATTCTTTTGTCTTGGAATGGATTTAATGAGGCTGCAAACACTACGATTCAATATAACCAAGAAATTAAAAAAAAAAAAAAGGTGCCTGGGTGTATGGAAAATAGGCTGGGAGTTAATTTGGGTTTCTGATCTATTGACTTCTGAGTGCAAAGAGAAGAGATGCTGAACAGCCTTGCACCCGCAGAAGTTTACCACACGTGGCTGGGGCGGGTTAGTAAATAAAGCCTCCTCCTGAAGATTTGCAGCCTGTTAATTTGGCTCACCCTCCATTTCCAAATAGCTGGGAATTTAGTTATTTAATCTGCATATTGACAAACAAAAGCACTTTTTAATTTTCAATTTATTTTTTTTTAGTTTAAAAATGAAGCGCCGGCTTCTGCCCCTCGTTTGTCATGCAGTTCGAAACGCGCCATTCCCTGGGATCACCTACCTGAATAGATCTGTTGCTCGGGGTTTGCCCTCCCTCGAATTTTAGTCACAATACGGAATTAGCTTTTATTTCACCTTTATTTTTTCCTGCGTTTTTGTTTGTTGGTTTGGGTGTTTTCTTGTTTGTCTTTCTCGTTTGTCTTTCTCCCCCGCAGCAGCAGTAG
>NW_008680235.1:305-1801 GCF_000695815.1 Acanthisitta chloris | reverse complement strand
GGGGAGCTAGGGGGGTGATACTGGTGCCAGACTGGTTCATAATAGGGTCAGACTGGGTCAGACTGGTCTGGAGTGGGTTATACTGGGGCTGTAGTGGGTTGGGTGGAGTGAGACTGGTGTTACTGAGCTCATACTGGTATGGTCTGGGTGATACTGGTGTCACTTGTTCCATACAGGTCCATACTGGTGTCACTGGGCCTGGACTGGTCTGGACTGGCCCATACTGGTCTGGACTGGGCCACACTGGTGCCACTAGTTCCATACTGGTGTCACTGGGTCCATAGTGGTCTGGACTGGTCTGGACTGGGCCATACTGGTGTCACTTGTCCCATACTGGCATCACTGGGACCAGACTGGTCTGGACTGGGCTATACTGGTCCATACCAGTGTCACTGGGCTCAGACTGGTCCCACTTGTCCCATACTGGTAAATACTGGTGTCACTGTGACCATTCTGGTCCGTACTGGTCTGGACTGTTCCATACTGGTGTCACTGGGCTTATACTCGTCTGGAATGGCCCATACTGGTCTGGACTGGCTAATACTGGTGTCACTGGCCCATACTGGTGTCACTGGGCCCATACTAGTCTGGACTGGTCTGGACTGGTCCATACTGGTGTCCCTGGGCCCAGACTGGACTGGACTGGTCTGGAGTGGTGTCACTGGGCCTGTACTGGTGTGGACTGATCTGGACTGGGCCATACTGGTGTTGCTTGTCTCATACTGGTCCATACTAGTGTCACTGGGCCCAGACTGGTCTGTAATGGTCTAGACTGGGCCATACTGGTGCCACTTGTCCCATACTGGTCCATACTGGTGTCACTGGGCCCAGATTGGTCTGGACTAGTCCATATTGGTGTCACTTGCCCCATACTGATCCTTAGTGGTCCATACTGGTCTGGACTGGTCCATACTGGTGTCACTGGGCTCATACAGGTCTGGACTGGCCCATACAGGTGCCACTTGTCCCATACTGGTCCATACTGGCCCATACTGGTCTGGACTGGTCCCTACTGTGCCATACTGGCCTATACTGGTCTGTATTGGTCCATACGGGTCCATACTGGTCCCCAGTCGCTGCGTCGCCGTGGGAGTCGTGGCCTCAGTGGTTACTTCCTGGCAGGACGGAGCATGGCCTGGGGCCCAGTGAGTGCTACTGGGAGCACTGGGTGGGACTGGGAGGGACTGGGAGGGGATTGGGAGGAACTGGGAGGGACTTGGGATGGACTGGGGGGGACTGGGATGGGATTGGGAGGAACTGGGAGGGACTGAGAGGGACTTGGGAGGGACTGGGAGGCACTGGGAGGGGCTGGGAGGGACCGGGAGGGATTGGGAGGGCCTGGGAGGGGACTGGGAGGGATTGGGAGGGATTGGGAGGGACTGGGAGGGATTGGGAGGGCCTGGGAGGGGACTGGGAGGGATTGGGAGGGACTGGGAGGGATTGGGAGGGGTTTACTGGTCCCTACTGGTCCCTCCTGGTCATTACTGGTACTCACT
>NW_008680235.1:0-265 GCF_000695815.1 Acanthisitta chloris | reverse complement strand
GGGCTCAGACAGGTCTGGACTGGCCCATACAGGTGCCACTTGTCCCATACTGGTCCATACTGGCCCATACTGGTCTGGACTGGTCCCTACTGTGCCATACTGGCCTATACTGGTCTGTATTGGTCCATACGGGTCCATACTGGTCCCCAGTCGCTGCGTCGCCGTGGGAGTCGTGGCCTCAGTGGTTACTTCCTGGCAGGACGGAGCATGGCCTGGGGCCCAGTGAGTGCTACTGGGAGCACTGGGTGGGACTGGGAGGGACTGG
>NW_008680234.1:729-1216 GCF_000695815.1 Acanthisitta chloris | reverse complement strand
TATATATATATATAAATGTCCAGTTCAGGTCTGAAAGCTCCTCCTGTACTCCTGGACCAGCAGTGTGTGAATAACATAGGACAAGTCTCACCCTGCTGTGCCTTTCCCCTCCTCTCCCAACAAAGCAGATGGACTACAGTCGGGAGTCTGTGCTAGGGAGGGAGTTATTATTTTTGGTGGGTTCATGTTTGTTTTAGGGGACCTTAGAAGCAATCAGCTTCCTTCTGAAATCAGCACTGAACGCCAGCCGTGGGCTGTGAAGACCTGAGGTTCCTCTCCGAGGCAGGGAGGCTGTGACACAGGCTGGGATGGCTGTGACACAGGTTGGGATGGCTGTGACACAGGCTGGGATGGCTGTGACACAGGTAGAGGTGTCTGCAGCAGGGATGGACCTTTGGTGGCCAGGCCAGGCAGGGAGCAGCTGGCAGGGAGTGATCAGGGCTCATCTTTTATTACTAAAGGAAGACTTTAAAAAAAAAAAAAAGGG
>NW_008680234.1:0-466 GCF_000695815.1 Acanthisitta chloris | reverse complement strand
AATAGGGGAAAAAAAACTCTCAGGAGAAACTTCCTTCTATTGTCTAGCAAAATTCCCTTTAATTTGTCCCCAGGGCCATCCAACCTCCTTGCAATTCCCTGCTGTCAACGCCAGCGGCTGGGGGGGACTCACTGGAGAAGGAAACGGGGAAGCCGAAGGTCAGGGTTACCCACTGTGGCATGACTTTTAAGCTAAAGGGGGTTTTATTTCTCTTGTTGCCGTGTCAGGTTTAATTTGGCCTGCATTATTCCGAAAGGGTGGGCCTGCTCATGACAGGAGGGGGTTAAATGGGATTACAAGCTTTAGAGGTTGTCAGCAGCCACTGCTGCCTGGGGATGTAAAATTGCGATTTAATGGTCATCTCTATCTGTATAGTATCAGTGGAAATCTGCTGTTTTCAGCAACTTAATGGGCAGTGTGTTTTCAGGAGGGGCCGGTTTTGGGGGGAAGAGGGGACGGAGGGAAG
>NW_008680233.1:1742-2160 GCF_000695815.1 Acanthisitta chloris | reverse complement strand
GTGTCTGCAGAATGTACTCCACCAGCGCAGCCATCTGTCATCCGGCCCGGCCGGGGAGAGCGAGCCCAGCGCGGCCCCCTGCCCTGCCTGGGGCCAGGAGCCTCTCCCGGGGGGCGAGGGGCACTCCGGATCGTCACTCCCCCTGTGCAGACACACACTGGCTGTGGGAATCGGGTGGGCTCCGGCGTCCCTCAGCCCACTGGGAAGCCTCAGTTGGCTCCGAGCCACCAGCACATCCCAGAGGTCCAGATTCCACTCTCTGCTCTGTGCAAACATGCACTGAGGGCCTGGATGCTGTCACACCTCAGGGGGCACAGCAGGAAAAACAGGGGGACGCCTCGGGAATTTGAGAGGTAAGTGTCCCGTAGTCTAGGCATTGAATCGAGGCAGGGGGGGATGTCTCAGGAAAGGCCACCAC
>NW_008680233.1:0-1720 GCF_000695815.1 Acanthisitta chloris | reverse complement strand
TGTTGTGCCAAGCACCAGCAGGAAGGACCCATCCACCCCTGCAGTGCCACACACAGGGTCGGAGCCCTTCCCACCTGCCCATCCCATTTATCCAGGGCACATCACAGCAGATGCAAAGACCTTTCCCAAGAGAGTAGCCCAGAGCAGCTCCCCCAGGACACAGGACAGCCCTGGAACAGGAGCTGTGGGCAGGGACACAATGGCTGAGCCTGGCAGCAGGGATTGAGCTGGTTTGCTTCTGAGCCAACAATTAATTGACGGGTGCCGGGAAAGGAGGGAAGACTTCAGAATCCCATTAAACTCTCTCACCCCTTAGGCACCCCCAAGCAGGCTCTGTGGGTTAAGGATGTTTTCCTCACTGTACCCTGATCTTACCTGGAGCTGCTCACACCTTCCCCGTGGGTCCCTCTTCAGCTGGGCAGCATCCCGGCCCCAACCAGGAGGGAAAACCTGTCCAGGGACAGTGGAAAACCCTCTGTGCCCTTTGCAGGGAGAAAGAGGTTTGTGCTGAGGTGGCCTTTCAACATCGAACTGTGACTACCTGCACGTTGACGTGGACTCAGTTATCCAAGTGATCTTAAATTAAACTGTTACTTAAAATGGCTCCATCCACCCTGAGCAGGATCAGGGCTGCTTGGGCAGGATTTAGTGTCTTTAGCCAAGGAGCTGCTGGGAGCCCTGGGCTGTATTTTTATAGCTGTCTCACCTCGGTGCTGCCTGAGCAGTTCCTTGGGCTCAATTGAAACCCCTCAAACTGCTTCCAGCTTTAGATCCAGGTGAATGGCTGAGCAATCTGGAAACTGCTGCTCCAATCAAGGGCACAGACACCTGAGCTGTGCACTCAATAAACTCTGTGGTTTCCCCTTGAGAGGTGCCTTGGAGACTCCATCCCTCCTCCTCCCCTGGGAACGGATTCTAAAGCTCTCAGAGCAGCCTTAGCCCAGGAGTTGCAAAAACTGGTTTTCCAAACTCCACGTGAAACCTGACTGACCTCTTATCTTCATCTTTAAAGGGTTTTTTCTTGTGTGTGGTTGGTTAGGTTCATGTGTTTCCCAAGGTTCAGGAGCCAGCTTGGCTGTGGCATCTGGGAAAGGGCATTTCTAGTCCCTGGATCAGCTATTTTCACGGCCAAAAGGCAGGAGTTTGGTCCCAGGACAGACTGTGGGAGGCCACATTCCTTATTTACAGCGACCACTGAGGCAGAGTCCCAAAGGTCACCGTGCTGTACCCTTGACCATGAAAACATGGACTAGATAAAGGATCCCAGCTGTTTCCTCTGGCTGGGAAGCACAAGCTGGGAATCCCAGTGCTGAACGTCAGGATCCTGACGCTGAAGGTCCCAGACATGGCATAGCCATCACGGTGTCACCCGACGTGACACATCCTGCGCCGCCTTATCCCGGGGGAGGACAGGGAGCAGATGCAGGGCTTTTTTCCCCGGGGAGCCGTAATCTGCTGCCTGGCACCAACTGCAGGCTCTGAGCCTCTTGTGTAAGGAGCTGGAGGTGGGTGCTGGGGTGGCTGTCCCGTCCCGTCCCGTTCGCCGGTGCCGTCGGTGAAGCCCCGAAGGGTCACCCCAGCACCGCTCGGTGCCTTGGGGACGGGCAGGCCGGGGAGGGGACAGGAGGGGTGGCACCGGGGGATGCTCCCCGTGCAGAGCGGGGGGTTTGCAGAGTCCCTGACAGCCAGCAGGGGATGCCGGAGGCCGCGGGAGGGGGCA
>NW_008680232.1:0-401 GCF_000695815.1 Acanthisitta chloris | reverse complement strand
CATCCTCATCACCTCCCACTGGACATGTTGCAGTTCGCCACTGTCTTTTAGTGAGCCCAAAGCTCGACACAGGACTTCAGAAACTCCAACAGAAAGAAACGGACCTTGGTTTGATCTAATCAGCTCCTGACAAATCCACCCTGGCAGCTTCCTGTTATCTCCCAATGCTCAGGAATGATGTGTCCCAACACACTGCTTAAATTAACACCTAAAACATCACATTTCCATACTCACTTTTTGAAGGCTGAAGCTCTGTTTGCTTCTTCTGACCACTTAGTATCTAAAAGCTTTTCCACAAACACCATACCTAACCCTTCCCCCTCTGATGACTCCCACCAGTGTTGACATCACAGTGTGATGGAGCAGACCCGTGCCCTTCAGACAGAAGTACAAGGAGTCAA
>NW_008680231.1:46136-48142 GCF_000695815.1 Acanthisitta chloris | reverse complement strand
CGGGGCTGGGAGAGATCCCGGGGCTGGAAGTGATCCCGGGGCTGTGGGGATCGCGGGGCTGTGCGGGAGCCCCAGCACTGCCCGTCTCCCCGCGCCCTTCCCGGCCGGTGGTGTCGGCACTGCTGTTGGATGCAGCGCCCGAAGCAAATCCAAGCCCAGCTGTAGGAAGGCGGTGCAGGAGCCTCTGCTGTCAGCCAGCCAAAGTTTGGGGTTTATTCCAGCAGCAGAAGGGCCTCAGCTAGCCTGGAAGTGGGCGCTGGAGCTGGGCTGTGTACACAGAGCGACAAACAGAAGCAAAGTGTTTTGCACGGGCCCTGTAGGGTCGCTGGATGGAGATGAGTCTCAGCCCTGAGGAGCAGGCAGAGGTTTTCCATCCTCCTTGCTGCTTCCTAGGCACAGGAGAAGCTATGTGGGCTGAAGCTGGCTGTAGCTGGTTGAGAAGCTCCACATTTGTGTTTAGCAAAGTAGGCAAAATAACAGGATGGGATGCAGCCCTGCAGGTGCACCACAGCCATACAGAAAAGTTCTTCAGATGGAGGAGTCAGTAGTGGTGGAGCTGAAAGTCATTTTCCCCTTTCCAAGGAGGAGGCTGGCAAGGCTGACTGTGGCAGGAGGTGGAGGAAGGCATTTCCACTGTCTTCGGGCAAGGAGCCTGCCTGTGTGTGGGTCATCTCCTCCAGAAAGCAAAGGATAGCTGAGGGGCTTGATACCTATCAGGAAACAAGGTAAAGCACTGCCAAAGCTATGTTTCTGGCACATTTGCTTAAATCTCAAACAGCTCCCCAGGCAGTGGTAGCAGGCCTGATAGCCAAAAGTCTCAGCTAAAAAACTCCCCCCAAAACCAGTCTATCTTTCTGGAACTATTGCCCACTGATCTGGGGATCTGTCCTTTTATTTTTGCTCCTCTCTGCCTTAAGGCTAATGAGCAGAGCTTGCAAAACAATAACAAATTGGTTAAAAATCAGCTTCATATGAAAAGCCCAAAATAAAACATCTGTATATATCCCAGAAGCCTTCACAACCTCCTGTTTTATTAGTATCTCTAAAATAACTTTTCTTTCCTGACTCTAATTCCAGCCAGAAGCGCTCCGATAATCCTCATAGGACTGTTATGTGATTTTCCAATTAGGCAATTTATAAGCACTGGCTGCGAGGAGCTTTTTGTTCTTAAGGAAATTATTTCTTCATTAAGAGTAAAACAAGTCTTTTTTTATCCCTGCTTTATATGAAAGCCCTTGTGCCCCCTTCAAACATGGTTTAAGTACTGAACTATGGAGAAGGAGATTAATCATTTTGTATCCCAACAAGCAGGCAAGACACAGCAGCTGGGTCAGCCACACAGGGAATAGGCTTTTCAGTGTTTGTTTTCAGGGAGAAGTAAAAGTCAGACAGACAGACACTTCACTTTCAAGCTACTTGCCTTTGCCAGAGGCAACCCACACAATCATGAGCCCTTCTGGAGTCTGAGTCATGAAGAACTGCCGCAGATAAAATGAAGACAGTCAAGAGGAAAAAAATAAATCCCATTCATGCCCAGCTAATGAGTAGAAGTTCCAAATTGCCTCTTGTTTTCCAGGCTGTGTACCTTAATTAGATGAATCACAGAACACTGAGGGTGGAAAACACAGGCCAGAGAGCTCATAAGAGTCCACTTCATTCTTTCACACTAGCAGCATTATCTACCTCCCCTCCAGGGATGAATGCCCCTCCATTTTCTCGGACAGCAAAGCCTCCTGGCGTGAGGCATGGGACAAACATGGAAAATGAAGAACAGAAATGATGTATGACTGACTTGAGCTAGTAGCACAAGCATTCTATTCCTATGCCTCTCCCCAGACCCAACTATTTACACTTTCTGTAAAGGCACTTGCCATCCCAATTTCTGGTCAGGGTCATACCCCTGACTAAATAGCATGAGTTGCACTGAGTAGCAATGTAAGGGACCAACTTCAAAGTGATTTCACATTTGCTAGTCTTAGGAATTGACTGACCAGAAAACCTTCTGA
>NW_008680231.1:33722-46112 GCF_000695815.1 Acanthisitta chloris | reverse complement strand
TGGGACTCTGGAAAGAAGTCCCATGTTAGTGTCAGAAGTGAACTGCATTCCCTTCATCCTTCTCCAAGCCTAGGAGACAGTCTAACAATCTGAATGTTTAAGATTGATACCTGATATCTGTTTCTAGGAAAAAGTGTAGAGATGTGGAAGAACTGCTTAAAAAATGTAATTAGTACAGTTAGTAAATAGCTAACCTATAGAAATAGGCAAGAGATCCACACATTGCAGTGTGTAAGCCTATGCCAATGCTTAGCTTGCACAGGATCAGTGGAAAATGTGTCATGTATTCCAGCCCAACCAGCAGCCCCACATGTTTTTCCCAGGAATGGGCGCGTAAAATTGGAATGTGCTGATGGTAATGAACCTTGAAGTGGTGAGTTCAACTGTACAGTTCAATGTCGACGTTGTGTAACTCAGTGAAGAGACAATGAGTTTAGAATGTTCTTAAAACCTTGAGGCTTCTTTTTTAGTCTCTGCTTGTCATGCCATGCTCAGTAACACCATTCAACACTCCATTTCTGTTATGGAGTGCATTTTTTTTGGCAGTACTAGGAAGAAATGCCAGACTGTAGTCCCCCTGAGCAAGCCCAATGGTATTGTGGGTTTTTTGGGTATTCTGATTTTATGTTGTTGCTCTCTGTCTTAAAATGAAATGGGTTTTGAAGAGGGATTTGAAGGAAAATGGGATAACGTCATTGTGAATGACTCTTGGGACAGGCACAGCTCAACTGGTGAATGGAGAGTCACTGATCTGCAGTTCAAAAAAAAAAGTCACTTATGTCATGGCAGCCTGAGAGAAAGGAAGAGGATAGAGTGGCTAACAAGTTATACTTGGCACTCAGCACTGCTGTAAGAATGGAGGGGAGAACAGCAAAGTAAATGTCAGAAACAGATAAGCAGGTTGATAAAGGCACTGGAGGAAGCAGAAACATGTAGGCAATAATGCTGTAGTGAAAAATCAAGGATGAGGAGAGAAAAGTAAATGTTCATGCATCAGCCTCATGCAGGGCATGAGGTTGATCTGGAAGCTGTCCTTTGGGCTGGCTGCAGTCTCAGGGAGGCAAGAAACAGGGGAGATAATGTCAGGCTCTGCTTGATAAAGGTAAAGTGGTCAAGAGCATGACCTGTCCTGAGTCTTGGAAACGTTGCAGAAGAAGAATATTTAGGTATAACCTAATGTACAAAACAGTATAGAGAGCAACTGGAGCTGTCTGGATGCTTATCCGAAGGAAAAGGGATACGGCAGCATCTCCTTCGTTCTAAAACTAAGATGAGAGAACAAGAGGAGGCAGTCAAAGAGAAAGATGAGGATTTAATTTGCTAGGTGTTAAGGCAGCAAGAGACATGGGGGTGGCAATATTGCCCAGGCAAAGCTGAGTTGAGGGAGATAGATTAGAAGCAGTGAGTCAGATGTGTGAGCTCATGGTTGCACAGCTGCCATTTGAAGCTGCAGGAAGAGTGAGGAGCATAGGAACCTTCAAGGGGGCATTTCTTCCTGAGTTTTACAGTTCAGATCCCATCAGAACACAAACAGTTCAACAATACTTAGTCACCACAAACCTGCAAGACCTCATCAGATCCAAAGAAGAGAAAGGGAGAGCAGAGGAATATTCCTTGGTAGAGGTAGGAATTTGAGAGAAAATCTGTCACTGTAGAACTCACCCCTCAGGGGAATCTTTTGTGAGTAAATGCTTAGGACATGCACATCAGCTGCTGCAAAGTCTCTTTTGTGGCCAATCCAGGCAGTACCAAACTGGATGATGCATAACAACATATGGACCATGGAGGCAAGAATCATATTTCTGTCTATGACTGCACACATTAAAATAATTTTGTTTGAACAGCTTATCTTTTTTTGTTTTTCAGTGATACCACTGTAATCTCTTTTGGTATCCAAATGCATTTTTCTCCCCTTACTTGATCTTTTATGGAAAGGGAACCACTTTGTGATATCTCCTTGATTTTTACATATCTGCTTTAGTGACTGTGATAGCAACATGCTCCTCTATTGCTCTGGAAACTAGCTTTACATGCACTGCTTCATCTGCTCCTTAATTCTTCCACTGGGGCACTAAATCTGGACTAAGCTGAAATACTAGGACAATAATTCTTAATCCACTGTGGAACATTAACTGAGTGTTAAGACAGCAATTTGCTGTATGTTATGAATGTGGCCCCATTTCATTTCCTCTCTGGAGATGCTGATTCACTGACGGAGTGATGTTCTTCCAGGCAAAAAAAAGATTAAATAGAGACAACAGACTCAGAAGTAATAAATAAGGCTGTAGAACAAAACTGCCTGATATTATATTATTTTAGAAGCTGTATATAATCATGTCATCGGAGATGTGCCATGATGCACACACCAAAGGAAGCAGAGTTGAGGTGATGCCTCTGGTCTTATACTGTGCTAGTTCAAGAGGTTACACAGTTTACAACTGTATATTTTACATCACTCAGTCTAGCACTGGGAAGGAGGTTTGCATCTATTCAGCTACAGCTGTGTCTCTTTTTGGTTCTCTCTTGATCCCATCACAAAGTGTTCTTCGAAGGAACGTGAGCATTATCTCCCCTGCTTCCCAGAGGCAAAACTGAGTTGTTGGAGAAACAGCAGGTCCTTTAGTATCTGAGATCCACAGAACATGCAGTAGAAAGGAACCAAGTTTCCTGGTCCCTGATGCTGTGTACAGTATGTGGTCATACTTTCCTTTCTGGTGCACTACTGCAGGGAGAGTGCATGGCTGAAATTCTGAAGACAAGTTTGTATAATGTGTCTCTAATACAGACAGAACACAAGCTGGGATCACAGCCAGCCTGCCAGAATTGTCACATTGCCCTGTCTGAAGAAACCATCTTCAAAAACAGACAGCAACAACTGAACAAAGACAAGGTTATTGCTCTTTTCTTTTGATTCTCTGATCTTCCTGCTCAGAATGCACCTGGGCTGATATTGCTGTCCTGGCTGCTCTTCATCTTGGTGCTGGGAACTTACCAGGCCACCCCTCCTCAAGCTTGGGACAGGCAGCACGCAGGGAATATTGAGCATAGGCAGAAGGAGGGGAGTCACTGGACTATGTTCCTGGTTTTTCAGGGCAATGGCCAAATGGTGCACATTTCAGCAGTCTGTTGAGCACAGTAACTTACTCCAGGGCCAAAAACTGGTCCATTTATATTGGGAAAATTAGGCAGTTGCAAAGGTTGTGATTCTCTGTGTGGATCAAGGTGCAGAAGGAACCTGAGGTTGCTTGTTCATTATAAGAAGGTACATTGGTGTAGGACTTGACTTAACAAAGCAGCAAGCTTCTTTCATCTGAGCAAACAAACATCAGAAAGCTGATCAGTGACTGTTCACAGGTTATGAAAGGGTTTAGGTCTCAGAGCTTTCTGTATGTGCAGAACTCCCAAAAGCCTTCTTCCTGTGCCTGGGAATCCAGTTTACCTAATCCAGACTTGCTGAAGATATCTGAAGAGAGGACTTAATCTTTATTCCTAAGGAAGACTAGGGATGTAGAATGCCCCATTTGTTTTTGATTGTATGTTGTGTAGCTGTGGGAGTTTGAACTTCCAAGACATGCTCTGGAAGTGACCCTGCTCTCTTCTGGAGGTGAAGGTGTTCTCCCAGGCCTGGAGCATGGGTCTCTAGTGCCCAGTTCTTCTCTTTTGCTGGATGTGTACACTGGTGGTTTACAGTGCTCTGTTAGCTCTCACTTCATGCTTTGTGTTTCACAGCAAAGTCATGGATGACATTTTTAGCACATTCCATTCATTTCTTTCCCCTGGCATAGCTATTGCTATTCTACAAACTGCTGTCTCGTGCTGCTTTTTACAATTTATTTTTAAGGTTTCCCAAAAAAAACTTGCCTAGTAAGAATTTTTGCTTAATTTCTCCTCAAGATTTGCACTTCAACACAGTATTAACTCTTGGATCTGACTGCAGGCTCATGTCACCTCCCTGCAAGGTTAATCCACACAGCTCTTAATTGAACAATCTAAACACAGGAATATGCTTATTCTTCTATTCTTAGGACAGCATTGTTCTTTCTTGACCACTTCTTTTTGTCTTTTGTTTACTTTTCCTAATTCAATTGCTTCTGCAATAGGCCTTAAAACTCTCCTAACCAAGGGGGCTGCAGTATCTGTTAGAAGAATCTTTTGGTGTGTTTTTCTAAGCTTGTGAGATTCTCCAAGTTTGGCAGCGTTGAGTTAGGCCTGGCTGATTTGTGACAGATGGCACCAGAGAGGTAGTTCTTTTTTTCCTTCTTCTTTGGTCATATGCTTTAAATTATGGTCAGTGATAGGTTTGCTTATCTTCCTCCTTACAGGTTTACACAGTTTCAGCACTAGTTATGTCACTGGATTCAAAGGGATGACAGACTGAACCATATTTGCTTTCCAAAATCCAGCTTTGAAGTTTGTCTCTGGGCTGAAACTTTAATTTTTTTTCCAGATGGCACTGATTTAAGTATTTTCTTCACTCCTCTCCCCAGAGAAATTATCCTCAATCTCTTTGTAAAGGTTCCTCACTGTTCTGCCTACACTTCCCATTTGCTTTGGATCATTTTGCTCCATCCCTGGATGTTTTCAAGATGAGACTGGATGTGGCACTTAGTGCCAACATCTAGTAATGACGGTAGGGTTGGACTTGATGATCTTTGAGGTCTTTTCCAACCCAGTTGATTTTATGATTCTATGATTCTCTGATTTTAGAACTCTCCTATTTCTAACTGTTTCTCCCCTTATGATGCTTGGACTCTTGTACACAATTAAAACACATTTTCCGTAATTTTAACCTTTGTTGTTGCTTTGTTGTTACTTTGCCATGTCAGTTCTTTTTGATCTTTCATCACTGTCTCCAAAAGTTCCTTTTTTTAAAAAAAATCTGACAGATAATGTTCCTCAAGTTCAAGCTCTTGTGATCCTTTCTGCTCCTATCTGCCAGCATCTCTAACCTTTTCCTTAGAAATTGTTCTTAGCACCTTGCCAAGATGTCATAATAAGAATGAAGTAGGAAGAAGTACAGTATCTAATGACATTTATTGAATCCTCCAAGTAGTGATCCTTGGCTTTGTCTCCTGACAAAATGTGCTTGATATGCTGTGGTTTTGGTCTTCTGCTATGGGTATAAAAATTACCTTCTTCCTTATTCTTTTGATGTAATTTTAAACACTCTTGTTCCAAATAGGTGTTTTGACAGCCTTACTTGGCAAGTTTAACAAGCTGAGCACCACTGGCCTCTTTCATAGATGATAAATGGAAGGGGAATGAAGTGGGGAGTAAGGTACAGGTGCACCATCTCCCTGGGTGATCACAGTCATTCTTAGGAGTTATGAACCTGTTTGAACCTCTCTCTACTGGCAAGGTAGTAAACGAACTACTTGTAAACAAGTCTGTAAACAAACTAGTCAGCTCCTGGCAAGGAACAGCTAAGCAAGGAACAGTTAAACTCAAGCAGCCTCCAAAACAAGGTATCTGCATCCAGACTGCCTATTGGGAATAATCTGGAGCCTTTGTCCACCCCCAGACCATGCACAGGCATTATTGGAAGAGCATTAGCTGATCCAGACAAGACCTCTGCCAGGGCAACTGTGCTAGCAGTTTCACAGCCCTGTTCCAAGTCTGTGTCCAGATCTAGACATTGAGTCCTTTGGGCAAGGTGCATACTGTGGTTTGTTCCTTATTTTTTCTCTGGTGTGTCTGTTGGAGTCAAGAAGGAGGTTAAAGATGCCTCTTTCATGCTTCCTGCTCTGGGACTCAGGGTAAGGGGAGTGCTTCCATTACTGCAGTGGTAAGGCTTTATGGTACTGTGATAGAAGGCTGATATTGAGGTACCTGAAAAGTTTTATAATACTGTCTTTCTAGACACCCTTTTCCTGCATCTCATGTCAGCTGCCCTTTGGAAAATTTTATCTAAAATTGTTCAATCACACATAAAAATGAGAGTATGGAAAACATGTTGACTTGGTTAAAATCATTACAATACTTTGACTTGGAACTCTTTCTTTTTCCAGGCTTCTTAGAAAAATGCATTTTTGGTATCACATAAGCCCCTTGTGCTGTCTCCAGGAAAATGTGTGTTGGCCAGATCATGAACTCTGACTAATCTTAATTTGGACACCCTCAGGAGAAGCTTGGCAGCTAAATTCCTGGCTGGTGACATCTGCAGTGAGCACCCTCCAGCCTTGCCAGCTCCTCTACCTGTGTGCAGCTCCATGCTACAACTCAGAGCTAGCAGATTCTCCTGAGGAGAGTGGAGCACTGCAGGGTGAGGAGTGGGAAGCAGGGCCAGCAGGCAGATAAAGCAGATATAAAGGGCAGAAGTTGGAGACTTTACTAGGACTTGATATTACAGGAAGGAAGGAGCTGTGAGGAAACAATAACCAGAGAGAAAGCAGAACCAGTGTTTATACAGCCCCTTTTGTCTGTTTTTTTTCTCATCCAATGTTGAAACAATCAAAGGCTTTCTTGATTTCCATGTTTATTTGTTGGCAAATATCTGTATTATCTGGTGATGAAGGATGTATCCTATATCCTTCAAATTTGTTGATTGAGTTTCTCCCTCATGCAACTGATCCCGATGGATGATAACACATGTCCACTGCTACAGATTACTTATAAGCACTAAGGGGGCCTAATATGTTTCAGTCCCATTTGAAGGTCACTAAGGTTTCATTTAATGTAATTTCTTTTGATTAACATGGGAAGTGATTTGATAATTCCAGTAAATGACTAGGTACTTAGAGTAAACCCGCCTGGAAATACAAATTTCTGTCCAGCTGGAAATTTTAACAATTGCCATTTCACTTGAGACAAAACAGAAAAAGAAAGTTACTCAATTTTTGTGGCAGAACATTTAAACAATGTTTTATTTTGTTTATGACCTCAAAGGGTTAACAGACATGAAGAAAATGAGATGATCAAAGATTTTGTGGAAGGTCAACTTTGATCTCGTAGGTGGTATAAGGCAGGACTTAATCTAAAATTAACATGTGGGTTAATTAGAGGAAACAAATGTGAGAAAGCTTGTTCTGCTCTCAAACAGCTCATTTAGCTTATCTTTAATGCAAACTTTCAATGCAATTCCAGTCATGAAAATAAATCTCATTAAAAATACATCACTTGTTCACACACACGTAAACCAAGGAAGGAGTGTGCTCCTACCAGGTGAACTTGATGTTACTCAGCTGCAGAGCAAAGAAAATGTGGGTTTCAAAATGCATCACTCTTGCTTTCTCTGTGTTTACATTTTCTGAAAAATCTTTCTATAGGGGTAATATCGCTCAGAGGTCTATCAGAGTCCTTAATGAATGTGGAATAATGGGGGCTGTAAAGTGATGACTGAAGGGCAGACTTGGACCAACAAGAGCTCAAAACCCACATTCACTCTACCTGTGGACTCATATTGGCAAAGGTTATGTGTCCTTAGCCTTACGATCTCCTCAAGATTTCCTATGACTCTATATAGAATGGAAGTTTGGATAAAAGGAAACTATGAAAGCAAATACTATTTGAAACTGTATAAAAATGTAAAAACCTATATTGTGCTTATAAATCATGACATCATATTATTATTATTCTCTTGGAGCAGTTTATGGAGCAGTAAAGCTAGAATTCTGTACCAAAATGAAAGCTAATATCTACCTCCATCCCTGCACCAGCATTAGGAGGAAATATTGCTAGGCTTTGCAAGCTAGGAAGGAAAGAAGAAGAATATTAACTAGAGGCATTTTTTCTGTATTATACTCCCACAATAGAAAACAAATAAGTATGTAGTCCTTTTTTGTATGCTTACAGAACTTCCTCTCCACAGAGCAATAAAAAGGCAGAGCTTCCTAAACACTTGGGAGGATGAAGCCTGACAATTACAACGTCTGGGATACCTTAGAGGCAGTGATCTCCCTCCCCTTTAAGGTGAGGAACTCTAATAAAAGACATTAGCATGACAAACAGGCATAGAAAGAATTCCAATGTTTTCATTGTATTTTAAAATGTATGTGTGGAGTGCAGTTTAAGGTCACAGCAAAGCTTTTCTCTCACATTTATGGTCACAAAGGCATTATCTACGTCTCCATTCATTCTGCATATACTTTGCAGGGCTAGATCGAAGCTTGGTCACCTCAGTGAACCTTAGATCAGGCCCCTGACCCGAAAGAGACTAAGCTCCGAAGTAGGCTGTTCAGCATATTAACTCTGTTCGGTGTCTAGCACAGCCAGGAGGTGGCAGAGCAAGTCCAGTTTACCACAATGTGACTCGTAGGCTCTGGCTATTTTCCAGTCTTGACGCTGTGGAAAGATGGTGAATTCCTGCAGTTCTCCCATTTGCACCGTTTAGTGGCAATCGCCTGCACACCACTCACAGCATTTGCAAGGCTGTTAAGAGGGTTCCAGCAAGCTTGCAGAGCTCTCTAGGAAATGATGCCTGGTCTTTTTTTTATTATTTTTAATTATGATTTTGTACTGCTGACTCACCTCTGCTGTTCACTGGCAGTTTGACCAACACCTCCTTTCAGTGGCAAGCATGAGTCTTCCTTGTACACATGCCCTTGCAAGCAAATGACATTGACTTTTGCCCACAACAGCAGGTGAACAAAAGCACGTTGTTCAAGCAAGTGCTTGACAATTAACAGTACATAAATATGTAGTATAAAATTCTGCACATCTGTTAATATAGATGCCCTCTCCTTTCTCTTCTTGATTACTCCTTACCAAAGTAAGTGACCCATGTGAAAAGCAGAGAGAAACCATGTGAGAGATCAGAGTAGATGAACAAATAGAAAAAGCAAATAGAGAATGGCAAACTGAGGTACTTTTTGTATAAGCTTGTGCTGCAGTCCATGTCTGTTTAGCTAAACAGCTCTGGGTTGGGTCAGCACATGATGAGGATTGCTGGGGGGAAAAAAACAGATGTTGCATGGAAATGTTGCCAGTAATTTGGTTATATAGACTGTGTCTGCGTGTGAAATGACTCTATTAAATAAGCAGTAGGCTTCAGCAAAACCCCTTTCTTAGGAGCCACTGCTGCTGTCTAGTAACAAAACACCAAAGTTTATTAACAGAAAGAAACCCAAAAATCTATGTGTGTTAGGTTTAATGGGCTACAGCAACCCCAGGATGGATACTGCTGCCTTCACAAAAGAAGGTATTTACTGCTCTCTGCCTCACACGCAGATTTTTGTATGTCCCTTTCCCTGGGACAGCTGTAGAAGGGGAGGTAGAAGAAGGGCAATAGGAGAAGGTAGTAAGCATTGTCTTAGGGTTGATCACCTTTGAGAAAAGACAGGAACACTTTGGATCTTGCTGTTTCAAAGAACACAAAAACCTGATAGATTACAATGGAAATAGAGATAAGAAGCTCCTTCAGTTAAGACTGCAAGAGAAACAGATGATGCAGAGCTTTTTGAACACAGGATCAGTTACAAAGGCAAGAGAACCATGCAAAGACAAGAAAACCATGGACCACTCGATGGATAAAGAACTGGCTGGACAGCTGCACACAGAGCTGTGGTCAGTGGCTCATTGTCCATGTGGAGGCCAGTGAGGAGTGGTGTCCCTCAGGGGTCTGTGCTGGGGCCAGTACTGTTCAACATTTGTCAGTGACATGGGCAGTGGGATTGAGTGCACCCTCAGCAAGTTCACTGATGACACCAAGCTGTGTGGGGCAGTCATAGCTGGAGGGAAGGGATGTGCCATCCAGAGGGACCTTGACAGGCTTGAGAGGTGGAACAATGCAAACCTCATGAAGTTCAACAAAATGAAGTGCAAGGTCCTACATCTGGGCCATGGCAATGCCAGGCACATCCACAGGTTGGGTGAGGAAGTAATTGAGACAGCAACGAGGAGAAAGACTTGGGAGTAACAGTGGACAAGAAGCTCACCATGAGCTGCAGTGTGTGCTAGCAGCCCAGAAAGCCAATTGAATCCTGGGCTGCATCAAAAGGAGTGTGGGCAGCAGGTCAAAAGAGGTGATTCTTCCCCTCTACTCTGCTCTCGTGAGACCCCACCTGGGATACTGTGTGCAGTTCTGGTGTCCTCAACATAAGAAGGACACAGAACTGTTGGAGCAAGTCCAGAGGAGGCCACAAAGTTGCCAAGAGGACTGGAGCATCTCCCCTATGAGGACAGGCTGAGGGAGTTGGGGCTGTTCAGCCTGGAGAAGAGAAGGTTGTGTGGAGACCTAGGACAAGGGGTAATGGGTTCAAACTGAAGGAGAGGAAGTTTAGGATACATATTAGGAACAAGTTTTTTCTGTGAGGGTGGTGAGACACTGTCCCATAGAAAAAAAGTTTTTTACTGTGAGGGTGGTGAGACACTGGAACAGGTTGCCCAGGGAGGTAGTGGATGCCCCAACCCTGGCCTTGCTCAAAGCCAGGCTGGATGAGGCCTTGAGTATCCCAGTCTAGTAGGGAGGTGTCCCCACTCATGGCAGGGAGGGTTAGGACTAGATGATCTGTAAGGTCCATTCCAACCCCTAAAAATTTTATGTTTCTATGCATAAGCGAGACAGTGAGGAGAGGTGAGCAGAGGATTCTTTGCACTGGAAGTACTGAAGTTATTATACTCTAAATTCTGCATTTATTGTCTGCCCCAGATGTCTGCTGGCTGCAAAGCAGCAATGTATGATAGAATCTGACCCTAAATGGATGTAGTTGCCAGAGGCAACAATAGGAAGCACAGATAGAAAGATTTGGTATCTTCTCTGCAATCCTGCCTCTGGTGATAGTTACTGCTCCAACTCAGAACTCCCTCAGAGGAGGGAGGGAAAACATATTTCTTCCAATCCCTCTGCTAACAGTTCTATTGTTTTCTAAATTCTAAGAAAGGGCTAACTATATAGCTGGAGTGAAATCATGAAAAAATATCACTGCTATTCTCCAGGGGTTTTCCCCAGCCTTCTAAAGTTTTAGCCAACTACAGACAAGATCCACACCCTGAACACTAATGCAGACAGTGCCTCTCAGACAGACAGACTCAGGCCTGGACAGAACTGCTTGGGTGAGAGAAGAGGTCACCTACCATGGCCTGTGTGGTCTCTGACTGCTGTGCTAACACCAGATGTAGAGATGGCATCTGTGAGACCAACTTATGGCCACAGGCAACTGAAATGAGAGCAATTAGCACAAGCAGCCAGACAGACTATGGAGATCCTTGTAACTCCCAATTGTTCCTGGCCAGGCTGGATTGAAACAGGCATCTACCACTGAAAGGCTACATATCTTGTGGTCCCTTCTCTGAGTTTTGTAAACAGTTTTCTGCATGTTACTGCAAGTCCTTTCACATCAAACCGAGGGCTGCAGCTGCTAGGAGGTCATGAATTGCTCTAAGTATCCAGGTCCAAGTATTACATTTCAAACAATGGTGTTTGGATTGGAAATGCTATTTTGATTCTCCTCTTTTTTTAGTTGCCCTAGCCTTGAGGATGATGTCTTAGAATAGCTGGAATATCTAAAAGCTCCGCCAAGCACTCTGCTGACAAAACAGCAATTTGTATGTGCTCAGTACTTCTGGCTAATCTCAGCATAGAGTTCACATGCTGAACAAATCTTTTTTTCTTTCATCATTCAGTGTATTAACTCGAGGTCATGGTCCACTGACACTTGCTAACAGCACCCGTCTCTGTCAGTCACAGCCATGCACAGAAGGAGCTTGGAAGGAATTAACTCTGTCTAATGGATACACCCAGCTTGCACACAGCCCCTCAGGATGGGAGTGATAGTGTTAGGGACTGATGTGAAACTGTGAGAGGAGGGAATAGGGGTTAGCCTGCAGAAATGGAAATGCTCGTGTTTGAAATCGTATCACAAATGCATAATGTCACAGATATTTCAGTTATGGCTTGTTTTCAGACATACACAAAATCCTGCAGTCGTGGCAAAGCAGTTTCTTTTGTTGTGTGTGGTTACAGTCAAAAATGACCAAATGACACTTTGCAGCCCTGTGATCTGAATCACAGTGCTCTGTATCACTCCAGCAGTAAGAAACAGTGATGGGATTTAGTTCAAAGCTCTAAGAAAATGGAGAGAGCAGACAAATAATACCAGCAGTAACAGAACTTTGTTTCTTGAAGGAAAATGAATCCAGCAGCAATAAATAAAGGTGCTACTCACAAGTAAACACTCATATTGCTGATGTGCAGCATCACACAAATGTGAGGTTAGGAGACGTGAAGGTCATCTGTGCAACTGATATCTAAGGGCAGACCTATCCTCTTTTCCTCTTTCTTTCTCCTTTCATTCCAGAAGCTTCAGGAGACTTCTTCCCCTGTTGCAAAACCAATTCTTTTGGGAGTGGGAGCAATTCCACAACTGATTAGCAGGAACATCTATAAATTAGCATCATCTAATTCTCATTTGTATTCTCATCCCAGAATCACCAAGTACTTTATTGCAAATTTGG
>NW_008680231.1:18185-33705 GCF_000695815.1 Acanthisitta chloris | reverse complement strand
GGAAATGATTATTTGTGTTTCATAGTCCAACAAATTGAGGCTGTGGGAGGAGCTACTGAAGATCACCACAGGCAATATTCTGAGCTAGGGCAGGAACTCAGGACTTCTGGCCTTTGTACTCTACTCCCTGAATAACGCTTTCTCTCACTAATGAGAAAATATGTCCAGGGCAAAAAGGTTAGGAGAATTTCATTCCAAACAAGAAAATTTGGATGCTCTATCTCTTGTTTTGCCTCCCACTGAGAATAGGTTTATTAGGCTGGATGGAAGGAACTGACCAACTCTTTGTGCTAATAACGTTATTTATTTGCCCATAAGATTATCAAGAACTGTCTTAGAAAAATATGACAGCTGAATCATATACCAATAAAAGCAGACAAATTCACTCTGGCAGCTGCAGCAGTGAATTTAACTTACTCTTGCTATGCCTAAGCAGAGTGTGGCATATGGTTCTGTGGTCATTTAATTTCAGAGTTTCTTTTTTGACATAAGAGGAAGTCTAATAAGCTCTCAAATGGAGTTACAGAAAGGCCAAAGGCAACTCTTTTAAATATAAACAAGGGGCTCTGTGCATCTTACTGCCATAAGTAAAGCCACCTACGAACAGGTGTTGTAAACATCTGAATTAGATCTGTGCAAAGACCTCTGCATCTCTAGCGTCCACAGTCAAGCAAGCAGTGGTTGAAGCAGAGATGGTGTGTGGTTCTCCTCCTGACTCTTTGTTTTGATAAATGTTCAGAATGTGAAAAGCACTGCTGCTGCCTCGATTTTCCTATACATTCAGCAAAATACAGCCTATCATTGATGATAACTATGAGATATCAAAGTGAAAAGTGACATGTTAAGCAGGAGATAGGTTTGTTTTACTGATCAAAATCACAGGTTAATAGATTATCTTTTTCATTTGAGAAAGTATGCCAATTTTAAAGGCTATAGATAGCAAAAAGAGTGGTGACTTTTGCAGGCTATTGAATGCAAGTTATTGAATGGCACAGTATCACTATGGATCCTGGAAAATGGGGAAGTTAGTTGTTTTAGTATGAGTGTGCTAGTGGCTCTCTGACCGTGATTAAGTGTGTATTGCTCAGATAGTGTGTTGTTTACAGTAATCTGGGTCTTGCTCATGCTGACTCATGCCTCCTGCATTCTCATCAGGGATCTGTGCTTCTTGCCATTCTGGCCTCCAAGGTACTGAGCCTCCTGTATCTTGATGTGTGTGGGAGTCTGGGATCAAATACCAGGGAGCAGGAGCAGTTGCTGCAGGTTCTTGATGTGAAGATGTCAGAGTGCCCATCTTTCAGGATCTGACAATGGAGTTTTCCTCTTAAGGGGAGTGTGATGGGAAGAAGCCAGAATGTGAGTCAGAGAGGTACAAAACTATAGTTAGAGAAGAACAGGCTTTTCAGTTCATCATGTTGCTTTGTTTAACAGCCCTGCATCCTATTTTATACAATTACAGGGGAACATCCAGACCTTGTGCATCAAGGATGAAAGAAAGTGGACACCTGTGGAAATGAAGTAAGCAGGTTTTCACAAGACAACATGGTTAGCTGAGATTTGGGGGGAAGAGGAATTTTTTTTTAACACCAGAATTGCATGATAGTTAACAAATATCTGTTTGGATATATTTGGATAGGAATCCAATCAAAATCCTCAAGGTCCCCAACAAAGGTCTCCTTCAAAGCAAGGAAGGTCTCCTTCAAAGAGCCATGATTCTCCACACAGACACAGTGTTGGACAGTCATGGATGCCTTGTGGTGTCAAAGTAGATTCTCAGAAACCTGCGACCATCAATGAGCAGATCCCCTTGCTCACAACTTTTACTGATGTTAAGAGGAATCATAACACTACGATAATTCTGCTGGCATTTCCAGATCCTTTTCTGGAGATGATATTCATAGAATCATCAAAGTTGGAAAAGACATCCAAAATTATCAAGTTCAAACTTTGACTGATCGCAGAGGTGGGAATTCCATCACCTTTCCAGGTAGCTTCTTCCAATGCTTAAAACCACCCTTTCAGTGAAAAAAATTGTGATGTCCAACCTGAACCTCCCCTGGTGCAGTTTGAGGCCATTTCCTCTTATCCTCTCTAGTTGCCTGGGAGAAGAGGCTGACACTAACCCAGCTACAGCCTCCTTTCAGGTAGTTTTACAGAGTGATAAGGTCTCCCCTGAGCCTCCTTTTCTCCAGGCTAAACAACCCTAGCTCCCTCAGCCACTTCTCATATGACTTACTCTCCAGCCCCTTCACCATCTCCATTGCCCTTCTCTGGACATGCTCCAGCACCTCAATGTCTTGCTTGCAGTGAGGGCCCCAGAACTGAACATGGTACTGTGGTCTCACCAGTGCTGTGTACAGGGGGAGAATCACTTCCCTAGCCCTGCTGGTCACGCTGTTTCTGATACAAGCCAGGATGCCATTGGCCTTCTTGGCCACCTGGGCACACTGCTGGCTCATGTTCAGCCACTGTCGACCAGCACCCCCAGATCTTGTTCCACCAGGCAGCCACTCTGCCCCAGCATGTAGCACAGCATGGGGTTGTTGTGACTGAAGTATGTCAAGTGGAGCCAGACAAAGAGAGGTGAGTTTAAAGGACATGAAAGAAAAAATGTGACACTGGATTGAACAAGTAATTCAGCATGTAACAGTGACCACCAGGCATGTGGTGGTGGTTTTCTGTATCACTTTGTATCCCTGCTACTGCAACTGAACAACACTGGCCCTGAGTTACAAAATTTCATAGAATATGTAAAATTCAGCTCCTGAGTTCTCTGGACTTGTTATGATCTTTTTTTTCAAGGGGCCCATCTGCACCTCATCAAAATCCTCATAAATTTATGGTTAGGTTTGGAATAGATGTCTAGATTATTGCTCTAATTTATCCATGTATACTCAGTACTTACCTACTCCTTCTTTTAATTAGGCTAAAATTTGCCAAAGCATATGAAAAATTGCTTATCCCACTGAAAACAGAATTATATGCTGAGAGCTCACAGCTCATTCTTCAACTTTTGCATAAATATTTTAATTGTATATTTTTATGTTCTGCATTAAAAGTGTGTCAGTGGGAATGTGTGCTGGTTATGAACACTGTACTTGCCACCAGCACCTGCTTCTTGAGCAGGCTAAATGTGGAAACATTGTAATAGTTAGCTGTGCAAACAGTTTCTTCTCTATTCTGCAGTAGTTTGTATAAAGCAGGAAAATTTATATCTGTCTGACTTGACCCAGAGGGAAACCTGACCAAGGGGCTTTAGTTTTGAGCTTCAGTTGTGGGTTACAGGGAAACTCATTTGTTTTCACTTTTGAAAAGTGTGACTGAATTTAGCCTTGACAGATCCCATTGGGATGAAAAATAAAAGGATTTATATTAGAAAAAGTCAACATCAAAAGTGGCAATTTCCTCCTCACTCTTTTCTTCTTTTCCTTTTTGCTAGTCATAAATGATTGTCCTAAATGCATTCAGACTTCGCCAGTGGCTTAGGTTATGTCATTGCATTCTTCCACAAATCAGCTCCTCATCCCAGGATTGTGGCTTGGCTGTTAAGGATGGTGCTAGAACAGTACTCCACAGGCTGGAGGGAGGACTGCTGTGGAGACCCTGTATCAGCAGCTGTGTCCCCACCTGTGTGGCATTGCAACCCTGCAGGCAGAGGAAAGAAAAAAGTCAAATCCCGCAGGTTGTCTAATTATGAAAAAAAAAGGTGAATTAATTGAACTTAAGTCCTTGAATAATGAAAATGGACCTAAGCTCTCAAATGTCTATGCAACAGCTGCACATGATATACAAAGAAATGCCACGTTCTCCCAGTTCCAAAGGCTGTGCAGTGTGTTAGTTGTGTTTATCTTGACAGAGGCATTGTTGTTAGCATGCCTAGCTTTTGCTGCCATTAATTCTTTCAAGCCCAGCAAAAAGGCATGTTTGAAGTTCCCCCTTTCTTGAAAGCTTGTTACCAGGGAGCACTAGCTCTGAGGAAGACCTTCCATGGCTGGGATGCTGCATGTGTTTGCCAGCAGGGCCACAGGATGACTGAAGATCCTCTGAGGCAGTCATTGATTGACCCAGCATCTCTCCTACTCAGGAAGATCTCAGTGAAGAAACTTTTCTGTCAGGAACAAGGTTTACATAAGCCTTGCTATAATGAGTGGAAAAAGAGGTTAAATTCCCTGACTTACTCATTCCTCTTCACTTTGGATTTTACTGAAGTCATCATATCGAACACTGGCCTAACATAGAATGTGCTGGAGGGAATAGGTTTCACTTGTAACAAGTTGGTTTCCATCTGGGATCTTTCAGAAGTGGTCTCTTTTCCTCACTTCCTTTGACCCAGTCATACTGGACTGACCACTCACGACACGGAGTTTTACTGCACTTAGCAATCTTGGAAGTAATTTCTTTGTAAACAAAGCTAAAGCAAGATTCCTGTGAACTGGAGGGTGTCCCATTTGCAAAACCAAATCAGTAAAGAGTATAAGAAGAGCAGTATTACTTGCCTTTATGTAAACAATATCTGATGGTTATTTTGGTGAATTATGGAGACATGAATTGATATTGGAGCCTGTGGTTGAAACTCTCCTCTAGGCCAGATTGTCACAGTATCACATGCCCAGCAGGGCCCTTGAGAGACACCTTGCAAACTGCTAACTCTTTCTCCACAGAGATGATACAAGATAGCCTCACACTGTTCCTTTTGTTTAATTCTCATCTCTCACAGCAAAAGTTCTCCTAGAAGGGAGAAAGACAGTTCATACTCAGGGGTCTGGGGACTGCAAGGAATTTTTATTTGTGATAATCTGGGCAAACAATACCTTGAATGGGTTGAAAACCACTGTTTCACATATTGCTCAATTTATCACAACTGCAAGACTGTAACGAAAACATTAAATCATATCCCACATAGCTGTATGTTCATTACCCACATAGCCATGAGGCAAATTCTTTCATATGCCAGATTTGACACCTTTCATTGTCAGATTGTGCTGTTCTTAGGAGGGAGGACAGAGGTGCTCCAGTTCTGATGCTGTGTGTACACAGAAAAATAAATGTTGTGTTCTGAAATAAAAAAGAACAAAAAGAAATGAAAAAAAAACCCCATACATAGTTTAATGGTTGGATCACACTCCCAAAACAGCAACAGATGTCACCAAACTGCATCATATCAGGACAGAGATTCTTATAAAGAGCAAAATTGTCCAGTTAAGTCACCAAGAGCATTTCTTTTGGATGTGCTGTGTCCTCACACCAAGAGCTGCACATCTGAGCTCACTAGACATGACAGCCCCTTTGTGATATCTGGGTGTGGCTTTGGCAATGACCTCTAGAAAAAGATACAATGCTTGGCTGCATCAGAGAGCAGCACCATACAGAGGGCACTCTGGTGGAACAGAACATTTGGGAAATGCTCCCATCACTGCCCATGGTTTCATGTCTCTGCAGAATCCTTCTTCTCTAGTATGTGAGCTGAAAACATACTTCAAACATACATCAGCACCTTTCCATTCATTAAGGTATTCATGTAGAGGTAGGATCTGCACTTGAGTCTACCTTGAGGGTGTAATTGTGTGTTGCTAATGTAATGGCTAGAGCTGGTGATCCAAATGGTGGTGTATGAAAGGTCAATGTGCAGAATTCAAGGCTGTGCAGAGCAATTGGAGGAAAAATAGAGTCTGATTTAACAGAGTAAGAAGGAAGAGGGAGGGCAAGGGCAGTGAATGAGAGAGTGACAAGATGACTTTTTAAAAATGGCTCTGCAGAGGTAAAAACAAAAACATTACCTCCATAAATTATATCCAATGAATGTCTTAAAAAGAAAGATCATAGATAAAGGAAGGAAGAGACAAAAACCAGAATCAGAGCTGATTGTTTAAGTGATGTGTGTGCATATTTCAGAGGAGACATTTCCACATATATCATCATTATATACGTTGTGTATATATCCGCATGGATGCCCTTACAGCATCATAAGCAATGGCATATATTAAAAGGCAAGTCACAGTAAAACCTCCTGATCCTATATACCCTAGTGAACATCCAAAAGTGGTTTCTTCTGTGGGTCTGCATGGCACAAATGAAAACAAGGCTTGATTCCTACCTTCATGTCTGATTTGCCAGTATACTTTGCATTGTCTCATGGACAAATCTGTATGACTTTCAGTTCTACTGACAATCAGAAAATATAAGAACCCAGAGCAGCATTATTACAAGGGTTTATTTATTTCCCATATAAATTAAAAACAGTATCATGCCTTAAAACCAAAATAAAAATCAGGCTAGTTGTGCGGGCCCATGAGAGACTAATGAGATTCAACAAGTCCAAGCGCAAGTTCTGCACCTGGATCAGGGCAATCCCAGACATGGGTACAACAGACAGGGAGAAAAATTCACTGGAAGCAGCCCTGCAGAGAAGGGATTGCGGGTTATTGTAGATGAAAAGCTGGACAGGAACCAACAGAGTGTGCTTGCATCCGAGAAAGCCAAACACATCCTGGGTTGCATCAAAAGAAGAGTCACCATGTCGAGGAAGGTGATTCTGCCCTTCTATTCTGCTCTTGTGACACCCCACCTGGAGTTCTGCATCTGGGTGTCAGATCCTCAACACAAGACAGATGTGAACCTGCTGGAGTGGGTTATGGGGAGAGCAAGGGGATGATAAAGGGCTAGAGCACCTCCCCTGTGAAGACAGGCTCAGAGAGCTGGGTTGTTCAGCCTGGAGAAGAGAAGGTTCCAGTGAGACCTCATTGCAGTCTTTCACTACTTTAAGGGGCCTTACAGAAAGAGGAAGAGCAACTTCTTCCATGGGCAGATAGTGATAGGACAAAGGGAAGCAATTTTAAACTAACAGAGGAGAGATTTAGATTAGATATTAGGAAGATACTTACTGTGAGAGTAGTAAGGCACTGGAACAGGTTGCTTAGAGAAGCTGTGGTTGCCCCATCCCTGGAAGTGTTGAAGGCCAGGTTTGCTCTGAGGAACCTGGTCGAGTAGACAGTGTCCCTGCCCACGGCAGAGGAGTGGGAACTAGATGGTCTTAAGGTCCCTTCCAACCCAAACCATTCTATGATTCTACGATTAGTTTTTGAGTGGTCACTTTTGTGCCTCTATCACTGCTTTGAGGTGTTGTAAATCACTTTAATGTTAAATGGCTTGAACATGCTTATAAGGTTCATTTCAGTCTCTGATTAAATATTTCAGTTGCTAGAACTCCCATATCCAAAGCATTTGGATGAGTACATCACTTGTTTAGAGCCAACTCCAGTGGAAGTGAGAATTTAAATCTCATTAAAATTATGCAACCTTAAAAAATGTGCTCTTTTATTTTCTTTGCTGTTTCTTGCCTTGCTTTTTTTCAGATGTAAAAACTAAATGTATTGTTTTGGTAAAGAAAAACTTTATCCAACAGTATTAACCTGATTACTTGCCATTGTGGATGGAGACCATTACAGCTGGTATTATACAGAGTTACAAGTTAATGTATTATGTACCACAAATTGACTCCAGTTTTGTATCTTTGCAATGAGACAGAAAGGAGTGATCTGGGATAGTGATAGTAAAATAACAAAGGAATGGGTAAGAGAAAGAGATCTAGATCTTTGCACTCCTTCCTTATGCATGGTACTCCTACTCATGGAGATTTTAAATGAATTTTACATGGCTTGAAAGCCATCGCACCACACTGACTTATGTCACCTGAAGATCTGATCTTACCAGCCATTTCAATGTAGTCATACACTGCCACAGTCACAGAAGGGCTGGCAAGAGACATCTTCATGTACATGGAGTTTTGTGACCTACTCTGAGTTTCTTCAGATCAAAATTTTAAGTGCTGCTACATAAACCTGTACCTCAGGAGGGAGGCAATTCACAGAAATTATATGGAAATCAAGATAGAGGTATCAAGCTCAATTCTCAACATGCCTTGGTCAAATGGAAGTAGTGCTCAGAAAACCCTATTCCCTTCACAGTTCCAGTCTTGTTGACAGTTAGGGAATTTGGTCTTGGGAGAGACCGTTGCTGCAGCAATTTCCAAGGAGCATTCCAGGAAATATAGGATGTAGGTCTGTTTAGAGGGATCCCAGGCCACACTGGGGATCCATCATCTGGGAGGATGGATCAATCCATCATTCAGAGTCAGAGACCTGATGGTCAGGGCAGCCCATTTATTGTATTTGCTGCATGTGTCTCATCTGAAGGTAAGCCTTATTGAAGTCTCTGTTACTGACCATTCCAAACACTTAGCAAGAGGGCACACCTGTCATTTCCATTGCGAAATTACATTTTTACATAGAAGAATAATATTTGACCAAAAATGTGCTTTCTCTAGTGTCTCAGATACACTAAGAGCTCTAGTTAATCCTCCTCACTTTTAAATATCTGACAGGTGAAGCTGGCAGAGCAGTGTATTCAGCTGGACCTTACAGCTCCTCATTTTTCAGGGTGATATTTCTTGCCTGCACCAAGATTGGCTTAGTGGATCAGAGGAAGCATGAAAAGGATTTTTCAAAACAATCAAGCTAAACAAAATCCGACTGGCCTCTTTATCCTTTAGCTGGAAGCCATTTCTTCTATGGGAATCTCATCCAACAAGAGAGTAATCATAGTTGTGGCAAGCAAAACAACAAGCAATTTCCTGTACTTTTGTCTTTCCCATTTTCCACAAGTGCAAATAGCTTCAATTGCTTCCTCAAAGTTTAATGAGTTCCACAGTAGGGCCAGTGATTAATGGTAAGGAAAATTTTTACTTCCCTCCTTGAACTTCTGTTTTGGTAACTGTTCAGCCATTCCACAGTAGAATTGAACGTCAGTCCTAACTAATCACCTGCATGGAAACACAAGGGGAAAGGAAGAGGCAGTGGCAGGAACAGCCCAGCCAGAATGCTGCAGATGAAAGACTTTCCATGTGGTTTGCCTCCGAGTGCTGTGCTTTGTGAACGAGTTGAGTCATGCTCTGAACACCAGAGCATGAGTAAGAAAGCTCAGCCTCCTCTGAAGCTTGGTTTTATTGATGAGCTGACAGCAGCTCCTGTTGCCAGCAGAGCTCCCCCGTTACTCTCTGCGTGACTTCCTCTGCACTAGTCCTCCTTCTCTGCCCAAACAGGTAGTCTCATTCGCCTGCAGCCAGGGCCAACCGGAGCCATCATGACTCAACAGAACAGGGGAAGATGAGTTCTGCCTCACCCTCTCATACAGCTTTGCCATAGTACATGAATAAAGACTGATTTCATGAGCAGTGTGCAGGAAGAGGAGGGGTAAGTCTTGTATGTGCTGGCCTCAGTTTTCTTGCTGAATTCCTACTGCTGATTGAGGGCTTATATTTGAGAGGCCCAGCGCTGACTGGGAAACAGGTTCAGGTAATTTGGGAATGACCGTGATAGAAAATACCTTTAGATCTGGAGTTTTCAGAGGAGGTAGATTCCTGATGAAGTACAGAGGGTATTGGGCAGTGGGTGCCCTGACATTCATAGTGGGTTCCAGGTTGGCTGGAAGGAGAAGGCAGACCCTGGCCCCAAAGCATGGGCTTTACTGCCAAACCCTAGGTGATGCTGCTCTGAACTCAGGTAATCTGCCCTTCTGATAAGCATTAAGAGAACTCTACTTATGGAAACCACATCCTCTAAGCACACTGGAGGAAGCAAGCTTTGGCTCATTTGCTAATGCTTCCATTAAGGTGATTTTTTTTCATCATAGAGTTTGTGTTTCTTCAGTCAGTGTAAGAAGAAGATCACCTGTATAGTCCATGCTGATTTACACTGCTCTAGTACTCACCGTGATATCTTTGTCAACAAACTCCACTGGGGAAGAACAACAAATGGAGCGTGTTCGGTCAGTAGTTTGGAGTAACAGTGAGAAGTCATTGCAAGATTCACAAACCGAAAAGAGGGCAGCATTCCTTGAATAGCTTATTCACTTGGGTTTAGTTGCTCAGTGAGATGAGAGCAAATGTAAAACAAGGGAAAAGTGCTGAGGCCAAATAGACAGGGGTCTACTGAGTGCCAGGGGGATGGCATCAGGGACTTCAGGCACTCTTTCAGCTTGCTTGACAGCTCTGGAACCTTAGCAAGGGGACCCTGGAGTAAAACCACCATTGTTAGAGAGCATGACAACTTCTCCATCTGTACCACCAGCGTATGAAAGAGTACTTCCTTGTTCTGGAGGTGAATTCTTTCTCAACAGCTCACCTAGCCACTGACCTTTTTGCCAGCACCTTTGGGCAGCAGTTGCTAAGCTGGATGATAGACTTGTGAGACAGGAGTTTGGGCAAAGCTCTCTTTGCCATTCTGTCCCCTTTTCCCAACCCCCTAAGTTAAAAAGTTTCTCTGGATGAGAAACTGAGGAGCACATAATGACACTGCTACCTCTAAACCTCTCTATCCCATCTTCTTCTGTAAGGGATTACTGGATGGGTGAGGAAAATTATCTAGATGCACTGGTGATTTTTGTTGACCTAATGACCCTCTGGGAACTGTTGCAAGCCTTCAGGCTTCCATGAGCTGTGTGGAATATGAGGACAACAGGAAGACGGTACATGATCTCACCTGCAGCTCTCCCTCTCTCAATGCTTTCATTGCTTCCATGCAACTCCTGTATGCCAAGACCTGGTCTAGGACTTTGCACAGAACATTCACCCTTTAGAAGTGCATCAGCACATGATGCAGATATCTTCAAAAGAGATTTTGTTGCTCTGTTATCAGTTGTCTGGCACAGAAAGTAAATTAGGTGAATATTCACCTGCCCTGGAATAGTGCTTATTTAAATGCAGTTTCAACTGAATACAGTTCTTGGCCAAATTATTCTGCAGAGTCACTTGCTCTACAGCTGCTGCATCCTCCTGCTCCTCCATGGCAGCATTTCAGCAGTATTTGGAAAGGAAGCATCTGCCTGTCATGGCATTACATGGAGCTTTGGGATTCTCCCAACTGGCACTCATTATATCAATGTACGGTGATACTATTAGGATATTTTCATCCAGCAACAGTCAATGTCAGATTGCTTCACGTTGTGTTCAACAGGCATCAACATTTCAAAAACCACCAGACAAATGTCTTTTTGCTTGACCTCTTTAATGCAATGTCATAGATCATCTGTGTGTTTAACAGCTCTCACAACCTCAATGTGTGTGTGCTTACGAAACAGATATCTTCTGACTCCTTATTTTCCTCCTTCAAGTGCCATGAGAAATTATTTAAGGAAGTTTTAATGAAATGCATCTGTCACTTATGAAGATAAATAGCCATACTATGGCTTTCCATTACTGGAAATGGCAGAATTAAATTAGAAAATTACAATCCTCAGCATCTTCCCTGACTTGTTTCTGCATAATGTGTTAGAAAATATGCCCACATAGGCAGAATGCTGCAATTCCAATGGAGCATGTCATAAAACAAGACCTCTTTTTATAGTTGTTTTGTTAGTTTGCATTGAGGAATTTTCTCCCATGGATGATTTTTGGTCCTGTTTCTGGGCAAGGAAGCCAAATTAGTAACGGGAACCTAACTAGACTGGCAAATAAATAAACCCCTCCCTCTGTTCCAAAACCTAAGTTCTGGAATTCATTCTATATTGACCCCCAAGCCAAATGGTAAGACCATGGTTGAGCATATGATGCAGACTGTATAATTCCTCATATCCCATCTAGAGGGCATCTCCTTTTCCATTACATAGAATAAAATTGGTGTGACCATTAAAATCCTTGGGACCACACTTTGGACAATAGGAATAAATATTGTATTCTGATTCTTAACAGATAAAAAGATTGCTATTAAAGGAGTCACTTAAATGAACAGTGGGATGGTGTGAAATTATCTTTTATGGTGGAATGGTCACCTCTTGGTCCCTCATTAGCCAGCTGGTCCTTTTGACCTCAGCAGAAGGCTGTTGGTAATTGGTCTTGTCTTTTCAAGTGAAGAGTTAGGCTTCTTAAAGTCTGGCCCAGTTCAAGTAAGCCAGAATGTGATTTGCAGCCTTCAGCCCTGCCACTCCAGGAAACAAAGAGGTAGCACTCGAAATCAGCACATAATAGGAAAACTCTTGTGTTTCCCACCTGTGCTTCCAGCTGGTGATGGAGGATGCATGCAGAATATTTGTGTCCCTCAGCCCTTGCACCCACTCCACACCAGCAGTGTAGGCTCCTGCTCTGTCAACCTCTAACTCACCCAGCACTCTTCCACTCATTCTCCTGGTGTTTCTCTCTGATTTTGCACTTTTGTGGCATCAGATATGGCCTCAGCAGAGGCAAGAGTGCTTTATCTGTGCTTGCTACCCGAACTCAAGTTTCTTTCTAGGAATGTTCCTAATGAATCCTCATCCCTCACTCCCTGAATAAATACTTCAGCTAGTGTGTTTTTGTTCAAAGCTGGTCACCAATGCTGTGATGCATTCACTAGCTGGTGTGTGGCTGGTAACTTTCCCTTCCCCTGCTGAGCCCAGTGCTTCCTGTGCATGTCAGGAGCATTCAGCCAGGAGTCCTGCAGAAATGAGGCAGACCCATCTTGCATCAGATCTTCAGGGTAGTCAAATGCAGATGCAAAGGTTGGCATGAGCAGAGAATGTTCTTGTAACCAATGATTGTAGCACGTTAAAAAGAGAGAGAAGGAGTTTTCCTGTCTTCTCTTAAAAAACAAAAACCAACCAAACAAACAAAAAAATCCCCCCAAGCCCCTCCCAAACCTTATTTATTTCCAAATGAAATTCATATAATTTTTTTTCTTACTGTTCATTCCAACCTACTAAACTTCCCAAAGATCCCTGTGAGGAAAGGCTCTGTGTGTGTGTGTGTGTGTGTGTGTGTGTGTGTGTGTGTGTGTGTGTGTGTGTGTGTGTGTGTGTGTGTGTGTGTGTGTGTGTGTGTGTGTGTGTGTGTGTGTGTGTGTGTGTGTGTGTGTGTGTGTGTGTGTGTGTGTGTGTGTGTGTGTGTGTGTGTGTGTGTGTGTGTGTGTGTGTGTGTGTGTGTGTGTGTGTGTGTGTGTGTGTGTGTGTGTGTGTGTGTGTGTGTGTGTGTGTGTGTGTGTGTGTGTGTGTGTGTGTGTGTGTGTGTGTGTGTGTGTGTGTGTGTGTGTGTGTGTGTGTGTGTGTGTGTGTGTGTGTGTGTGTGTGTGTGTGTGTGTGTGTGTGTGTGTGTGTGTGTGTGTGTGTGTGTGTGTGTGTGTGTGTGTGTGTGTGTGTGTGTGTGTGTGTGTGTGTGTGTGTGTGTGTGTGTGTGTGTGTGTGTGTGTGTGTGTGTGTGTGTGTGTGTGTGTGTGTGTGTGTGTGTGTGTGTGTGTGTGTGTGTGTGTGTGTGTGTGTGTGTGTGTGTGTGTGTGTGTGTGTGTGTGTGTGTGTGTGTGTGTGTGTGTGTGTGTGTGTGTGTGTGTGTGTGTGTGTGTGTGTGTGTGTGTGTGTGTGTGTGTGTGTGTGTGTGTGTGTGTGTGTGTGTGTGTGTGTGTGTGTGTGTGTGTGTGTGTGTGTGTGTGTGTGTGTGTGTGTGTGTGTGTGTGTGTGTGTGTGTGTGTGTGTGTGTGTGTGTGTGTGTGTGTGTGTGTCTGTGCAGTAACTGAAGGTCCCAATATAGTGAATCCATTTTGGGAAATCCCAGGGCTCTCTGAGAACAGGAAGCAAGCAGATAAACATATGTGGCACGAAGATGGGCTTGTTGAGAGGTTTTAAAGCCCCAGCTGCTTTCCTTTCAAACTCATCTTAATTCAACTGCTTAGATAACAGCAACCCTGCATGAAGTAAATGCTGGTTATCCTAGCTTTGACCTTCAGTAATCCTCCAGGAGTGCAGATAGGGATGCACATGACTTCACTTTTTTCCTGACTATACAAAGGAAGAAATATTCAGATTTGAATGCCCAGATGAACAGGAACAGTATAAATGATGAGCATAAATTGCACCCAAGGTCATAGAGAAACAGCAAAAGCAGTGGTCATTGTGGCAAGTGTCTTCTCCAGCAGGGATCAGTTGGTTCTTGTAGACGGGAGCACACCCCTGTAATGCCTCCAGATAGCAGTGGGATTTTGTTTGAGCATCTACATCCCAAGGTTAGCATGTCTTGCTGGCATCAGTAGGGGGTAGTTTATCCTAGGCAGCTTTGAAATTTGATTACCTTTAAGTTACCTGGCACTGTTCTGTGTGTTGTTAATAATCACACAATGATCAAACTCTTATGAAAATCCAGTATAAGTATTTAACTCTATGGCTTTCTCTGTAGCATATTCTGCAAGTTCACTGCATCCTGTGCACAGATGCCTTTTTTCTCCCCCATATGTAATACTATTTAATTTTATCAAGGTTTGCTTATTCTCTCGCCCTCCATGCAATTTGACTAGAGGTGGGATGAGAAACTTCTCTATGTCTCCTGCCATCTGGAACAGGCCTGTCTGTATTTCTCTGCTTTGGTGGCTTTCCATCTCTTCCAAATCTCAGCTGAAAACTCTCTTCCACCTTACTTCTGTCTTCCTGCTCTTATTTATCCCTGAAGCTACACTACTGGTTTCTGTAAAGCTGTTGAGAGATGGAGTTTGCATGACAGACAGAATTCAAAGACTTCATCCTTTAACCTTTACTTTTTAAGAATCTGTACTAAGGTATCTGTGCTGGACACAATGGGCTACTGCTGTATGCAAAACTGCAGGATCAAGAGTATCTGCAGACCAAATGAACTTTCTTTTGGGATAAAAAAGGAAAGAGCAAATAATTTATTTAGAGCATTCCTAATTGTAAATGCTAACATCATCTCCATGGGCTTCATGGGCTACAGGAATACTGCAACAGAGTATGCTGCCCCAGCATGGACCAGGGACCTGGGAGCCAGCTGGCCCTGTACAATTACCAGGTCAAGAAGATAAATGACCAGTGAGTGAGCTGTAGGAAGCCACAGACAGGTTGTAGGATGGGATTGGTCTTTCACATCAGGTCCTGACACAGGTCAGGTTAGAGGGAAGGAGAGTCTGGCAATGGTATCCAGAACAGGCAGAAAGGTTGTGGGTTTTTTTCAGAGGGAAAGGGAGGACTGGTTTTTGCTTAAGCTTATTTCAAAATTCTGCCTTGCAAGAAGCTTCAGCATGATGGTACTGGGCTGGAAAATGAGGCTGACAGCCTTATAAAAATGTTGGCAAGTAAGGAAAGGAAAATGCTGTGGGAAATTGACCCTCAGGTTTGGATGTGGGCTTCCTTTGTGCTGTGCACTTAGCAGCTGATCTTGGAAGGGAAATGCTTTGTTGACTAGTGATGATGCAGAATGATTACTGCCTTGACAAAATACTGACTCTTTCCATGTCTCACCATACCGAAAACCCTCAGGACTTTGACTCAGTTTTGGATGCAAGGAACAGGAAACAACACCACACATTATGACATGTTGCTCTTTGGCCATAAGACCAAGAGGATAAAATGAATGCTGGGCAAGAGGCATTCTTGTAGCAACAGCAACATCACTTTATCACCCTTTGTGTTTCAAAGCATCAAGACATAGTCTGGAGGCTCTGTGTCCTGGTGTGTCGCCCTGTGCACTGTGGAGCAGCTGCCTGGTCTTAATCCACCA
>NW_008680231.1:240-18170 GCF_000695815.1 Acanthisitta chloris | reverse complement strand
TCAGGAGTTTCAGACTGTCATGAAAGATTTTCAGCTGAAGCCATCACATAGGACAGAAAGGAAACAAGATATCGACTTTATAAATAATATTTTGGATATAATAATATTTAGGATATGTTAGAATAAATTCTCAGGTGGTCTCTGGTGCACAAGCCAATGCCCTTCAGTGAAAAGCCAGACTAGGAGGAAATTACCTACTGATGTCAGATCTGGCAATCAGAGGAAACACAGGTATGTGGACAATAACATCATCAAAGCCACCTGGAAGCTTTTAATACATCGAGGAATATCTTTGCTTCCCCCTGAAAAGAAATGGAAAAAAAAAGCATGTGCCATGGTTTAACCCCAGCCTGCAGCTGAGTACCACACAGCCGCTCGCTTGCTCCACCTGTCCTCAGCAGCGTAGAGGAGAATCAGAAAAAGATATGCAAAATTTGTGGCTTGGGATAAAACCAGTTTAATAATTGAAATGAAAAAAATCCCCATAATAATAAAACATTAAAAACCCCATAATAATAAAACATAATAATAATAATGATAATGCCAACAACAATAGTAACAACAACAATAATAATAATAATAATAACAATGGAAAGGAGAGGTAGAGCAGAATAAACCCAAACAAGTGATACACAGCACAGTTGCTCATCACCCTCTGCCCAATGCCCAGCCAGTCCCCCAGTAGCCATCAGTGGCTCCCAGTCAACTCCCCCCAATTTACATACTAGGCATGATGTTCTGTGGTATGGAATATCCCACTGGCCAGTTCAGGTCAGCTGTCCTGTCTGTGCTCCCTCCCATCTCCTTGTGCAGCTCCTCACTGGCAGAGGAAAGTCCTTGATTTGCAGCAGGCTACTACTTAGCAACAACTAAGCCATTGGTGTGTTATCAACATTGTTCTCATCCTAATTCCAAATACAACACTGTACCAGCTACTAAGTAGAAAATTAACTATATCCCAGCCAAAACCAGGACAGCCTGAGAAGCAAAATTATGTATGAAGTAGAAAAAAATCTTCCTATCCCTGGCAGGTAATCAGTAGAAGCTCCAGAGCATGGAATAAACTTTATGTAAACATGCAGTGTAGCAACACCTTTTTTTTCAAACCCACTTGGTGTTTCAAGGACTCATATCACAAGTTTAAATTGAAGTTCTCTGCCCATCACTTCTCTATTTGAAAGGCTATTCCAGAATGTCATTCTTCTGACAGTTAGAAACGTTCCCCAATTTCCAGTTTAAATTCATTCATGACCAATTTATATCCATTTGATCTTGTTTCAGCATTATCTTTTAGGTTAAATAATTCTCCTCCCTTCCCAATATTTACTCCTTGATATATGTGTAAAGAGCCATTTTCTCCCATCTCCAGTCTTGTGTCACTAGGCCAAACAAACCAAGTTCACTTTTCTGTTTTTGTGAGACAGATCTTCCGTTCCTGAACTCGTCTCAGAAACTCCTCTCTTCACCCCTTCTAATTTTAGTTTCTCTGTTTTGAATGGAGCTGACAGGAACTGTGGCATCAGAAATGAGACCTTACCAATGCTGCAGGTGCTATTTCCCTGTCTCCACCAACAAACCTGTCCTGATGTACCCTAGAACCAGACTGGTCTGGTATCTCACTGACAGCTCCCAGTCATCTGCCACTGGGATAGAAGCACAGGTCTTCCACATGGGCAGTGTGTCTGACTTGCTCATATGTCAAAGGATATGTGTATTAGGAAGATGGAACTTACACTTTCTTCCATGGCAAATTTGTTCTTTTATGCAGAACAGTTCCCAGCACAATCATTTTAAGGAAAACTTGCAGAGTGGAAATTTCCATTCTCCCTTCACATGAATGCAACCTGCTTTTAAATTGGAGGCCTAACTCCTAAGAGGACCTTGTAAGCAAACACAAAGAGACAAGGCTATTTTGGACCTTGCCTGGCTGAAATGTGGGATTTTCTGACTTGTTTTGTTTTAATTAAAGCAACTTTAGAGAAAGATGAAAAACAAAGACTTGTAAGTCTGAAGTCAATAGAAATAGTCTCAGAAGTCCTAATCTCCAAAGGCCTTATCTCACCTTCAGGAGGGGGCTGAGTTTTCTCTGTACCTCTCTGGATTAGGGCCTGAGAAAATCAAGTGCAGAATACCTCAGACGCTTATATTACTTCTAAACAAGCAAATATATAAGAAAAGTGTGGGGATAGTAAAAGAAATAACTATGTCAGGAAGCAGGCTTCCTTCTGGTTTGTTGTTGTTGTTTGGGTTTTTGTTTGTGGTTTTGTTGTTGAAATTATAAAGTAAAAGGATACAGTGAAACAGTGCAATTCAACATGTTTAAACACATTAAAATAAGAGTTATTTCTTGTTTCAGTTGGATTTTCTTGTTTTCTTGCTTGGATGTCTATCCAAGCATTTATAGAGTTAAGCTGAATACTGAATGGGGTTAAGAAATGTTCAAGAACTTCCCAGCATTTCTAATAAGCTATGTGAGCACTCTGCATGACCAGAGTCTGCACTGACTTGGGAAAATAAACTTCTTTACTCTGGTTGTACTCAAGTTTGATGCAAGTAATGATGACATAGACATAGACTTGGATCCCCTTTTTATGCTAAACATAGAGAGAAAAGAGAGAACAGGTCTCATTCTTCATGAGGCTGTACACAACAGAGCAACTGCCAGTTAGTGTTGGACACTTTTCTGGTTGAATATTGCACTTGTTGAACAATGCAGATTTTGGTCAGTCAAAATCTCATTACGAACTGATGTTGCGACGTAATTTGTTAGCACCAGGCATTTCTGACTGAAGGGTAAAATTGTTTGCTGTTTCCCAGAGGAATATATTTCACTAAAGCATTTACACTTAAGTTTTGAAATAGAAGGACAAACAAAGCCAACCTAAAAACAACCTGACATTATATTTGGTTGAAAATGATTGATGGGAAGAATTGGAGGAGGGGAATAAGGGAGTAATTCATACTGGAAAACTATTCTCCTTTGTTTGCCTGTTTGTTTTCAGTCTGAATAAATCAAACCACTTTTTGATGTGTTGATTTCACTAGTGCCCTTGATCCTCAGGGCTGCCAGTCTCAGAGGGCCTGCAGAACAGTTTACTGTGATCACACTTATTTGTCCCCAAAGCTGATATTCAAGGTTTTGGGGAGAAGCCACAACTTTCTTTTTTATAGACCTCAATGCATTTTTCTGACAGTTTCATCACCCTTTGAATTAAGTGTTTTGGTGTAGAGAAAGCAATCTGGACAAAGAGTTACTTGCATTCATAAGGCAACTAGACAAGTTCATGGAGGAGAACCCAAAGCTCCACCCTTGCCAATACCCTCCCATGTTGCTTCTGGATTCAGTGTAATTGAGGACCAGGCAGTGTCCCTCCCATATCTGTCTCACATAACCTCTCATGTCTTTGCAAAGTATGATGCAAATTAGTACAAGCAACAGTCTCTCAACCATACACCGTGTGTACAAGAGTGATCTCAGCTTGTCTGCAACACAGACAAATAAAATTCAGTAAGATTAAATGACTGACCCATTGTTACTTAACAATTCATTTGTGAAGTGTATACAATTAATTGGAAACTCTTGTCTTCCCTTCACCTGGCCAGAGTGTTTCTCTTGCAATGCAGGGAATAGACCATAAACAAACCTCTCCATCAGAAATCAGTAATCCTTTGCTGACAGCTTGCTTGGCAGGCTCTAGGGATACTCTGGGACATCTTCCAAGAAGGGCCCAAAGATATTAATTGTCTCCTAACCTGAAATATAGGTCAGCCTTTCATGGCTTTGCTAAAGCAAAGGCAACCTTAATCATCTAAGACAGCCAGTAAACCCTGGGAAAGGTGGAAGTTTTCATGCTCTCCCATTGAGGGAGGGAGGAAGGAAGGAAGGGAGGAAGGAAGGAAGGAAGGAAGGAAGGAAGGAAGGAAGGAAGGAAGGAAGGAAGGAAGGAAGGAAGGAAGGAAGGAAGGAAGGAAGGAAGGAAGGAAGGAAGGAAGGAAGGAAGGAAGGAAGGAAGGAAGGAAGGAAGGAAGGAAGGAAGGAAGGAAGGAAGGAAGGAAGGAAGGAAGGAAGGAAGGAAGGAAGGAAGGAAGGAAGGAAGGAAGGAAGGAAGGAAGGAAGGAAGGAAGGAAGGAAGGAAGGAAGGAAGGAAGGAAGGAAGGAAGGAAGGAAGGAAGGAAGGAAGGAAGGAAGGAAGGAAGGAAGGAAGGAAGGAAGGAAGGAAGGAAGGAAGGAAGGAAGGAAGGAAGGAAGGAAGGAAGGAAGGAAGGAAGGAAGGAAGGAAGGAAGGAAGGAAGGAAGGAAGGAAGGAAGGAAGGAAGGAAGGAAGGAAGGAAGGAAGGAAGGAAGGAAGGAAGGAAGGAAGGAAGGAAGGAAGGAAGGAAGGAAGGAAGGAAGGAAGGAAGGAAGGAAGGAAGGAAGGAAGGAAGGAAGGAAGGAAGGAAGGAAGGAAGGAAGGAAGGAAGGAAGGAAGGAAGGAAGGAAGGAAGGAAGGAAGGAAGGAAGGAAGGAAGGAAGGAAGGAAGGAAGGAAGGAAGGAAGGAAGGAAGGAAGGAAGGAAGGAAGGAAGGAAGGAAGGAAGGAAGGAAGGAAGGAAGGAAGGAAGGAAGGAAGGAAGGAAGGAAGGAAGGAAGGAAGGAAGGAAGGAAGGAAGGAAGGAAGGAAGGAAGGAAGGAAGGAAGGAAGGAAGGAAGGAAGGAAGGAAGGAAGGAAGGAAGGAAGGAAGGAAGGAAGGAAGGAAGGAAGGAAGGAAGGAAGGAAGGAAGGAAGGAAGGAACTATCCTAAAGCCTGGACCTCTTCGGTTAGCTGCTCCTACTCTTTCAATGTCTTTCTTCCTAGCTGCCTTTCAATTCCCAGAGTATGAAGCCAGTTTGTACAACTGGAAACTGAAGCAGAAATGTTAAGTGATTCAATCAGAGAAAATGTAACAGAGTTCAGAAGGCTCTGGACTCCCTTTGCAATATACAAATCACCAAACAGACCCCTCTGGAATGATTAAGTCATCATATGGGGATGATGCAGCCAACTCCACTGGGATGCTACTGATGTGGTTCTGATGAAACCTGCTCTTTAGCCTCTTATGAGACTTTAGATTCTTGTGGCCCCAGGGTGTTGTCTGTGCTTTGCAGGGGAAGCAATGTCACCCTGTTGGGACACTCTGCTAAGTTCTTACAGAGCTGGTTAGCAATAGCCCAGAGATACTATCTAGCAGTGGCTTTCCCACCTAGGCCAGTCACATGTATGAACATGAATGTACATCTGCTTGGCTTATTTGCAGAGCATTTTGTAGTGAATATGCTTCTTAGAACACATTCTTCATCATATTGTGGAAACAGTGAGTTAATTTTTAACCTTTCCCACTGAGAGATTTAGTAAGTCTTTATCTCCTTGATGCAAATTCACAGTACCAGTGTCAGAAGAGATGATCATCAGAACTTATTTCTTGGATAGCTTCAGAAATATCAAGACAAACTGCACTTATTTAAGAGTACATTTCTCAATGCTCTCAGGCTTTCCTGGTGTCTTAACATCAGCAGCCATTTAACCACTCTATAAGCTTTCAGTATTTTTCCTAACTTGGTGTAAGCAAATATTGATCGTGACTAAGATAGTAATTGAGTTCATTCATGATAATAGATGGTCCATTGGCTGCACCCATTAAAGCTTCTTTAAAAGCAAGAAACAGCTTTAATTGCCTGGAGAGACATGAGATGATATTGCAGTGGATTGAAACCTATTAATAACAGTAAATTCAAGGTTTACCCTATCTTGTTTATGCTTGTTAGTATTAAAGCTTCACATGGAATAGAAAGATGACTAAAAGGGTCATTCCAGACAGAATACTATCCTGATTATGCAGCTTTTATAAAACACCCTCTTTATTCACCAAGAATATCATCATAGAAAGCTGCAGTACTTTCTTCAAAAGAGTCAGTTCCCTGTTAAATGTTTTTTTCCTCTGTTACCTGAAAGATCTGTAAATTTGGCATTTGTTTTATGCCCTATCATTTTGTTTGCCATAAGAACAGAGAACCAGAGAGCATCACTGAATTCCTATCCCTTACTGCAGAGAAAGGTGCACAGGGATTACAAACTTACAGCCTCTGTGTCTGTTTAAAAAGCATAAGCAATTACAAGTATGTCTGCGTGTCTTCATGAATGATTTGAGGGCCTTTTATAAGCTAAGGCCTTCCAGATATTAACAAAAAGCTGCATCAGGCCAATAATAGTGCCTGGCAGATGTGTCCCAGGGCCTCTCGAATGTCAGTAAACCTTGGTCCACACACAATGAGTTTCATTTTTGTAGATGCCCAAGCAGAAGAAACTTGCCAATAAGAAAGGATTAGTAATCTAAGGATGAGGGAAAAGTTTCTTTATCATATATTATTCCAAAACCACGTGGTCCTTCCTCAGCTCTCAGCGTCACCAGTGCTTCAAGGATGAGAGCAGCTGAGCTTCCTTAGCTTTGTTCTGAAGGTCTATAACCCTGATAGCACAGCTCCTCCTTTATATATCCCAAAGCACCAGTGAAACAGTACCAAATTAGGATGGTGGAGGTTCATAGCTATGCTGCTCCAAGAGAAACAGATCTCTGGTTTCTTCAACCTAATATCTACACTGGATTTTATCTGAAACCAACTGCTTCCTTAAAATTGGTAGGCATGTGAAGAGGACTCCTGAGGACAGTTCCCATCCCACTCTGCAATATTAAAGAACTTTGAGGGTTTTTTTCTGAATTCACAATGAAATGAAACATTATATTTATTATGAGGTCATTCCATTTTTTTTTTATTAAAAAAACACCCTCCTGTGGTTGGCAGTGTGTCTAAAGCTGACATCAGCAACATCTGGGAGCATAGAGTAACACCTCACAGATGCTGAGCAACAATCTCACTGAAGATAATGGGAAAGACATTTGTTCACTCTGTACAAAAATTAGGCCTCCATCCAACATTTACCCATTTAAAGTTACACATTGCAATCGCTACTGAATACCACAACCATTCCAAATGTGCCTGTAACAGCATTACATTTTTCAGAAATGAAAGATAATCTGATGCAGTGAAGTATTACTGTCCTTTTTATACAACCTGAAGAATTCAGAGCAAAGGCAAATGGAAATTTGACAGATTTGTCCCTACATATCTCTTCAGGAATTCTTGACACTACCATGCTCTGCCCCCTGCCAGCTGCCGAGGGAGACCTTACAGCCACTCACCCTTGGGCAGTTATTGAGTTTTGGGGAATTATTACATTTGGAAATTAATGAGGAAAAGCAACCCCTAAGTGCACTGGGTTGATCTTCATTTTTAAGCACTTTGCTGATTCTGCTGTCAGCCCTAAATATCAGCTCATCAGCAAACTAAGTCCACTCCCTAAAGTTTCTTGCATGTGCACTTACTGTTCATTATTTCTTTCACAATGCTCGACTCAGAATTAAATTAGCCTCACAGACAGAAGGTAAATAGCTGTGACTGGTTTTTGCTTTGAAATGGGAAAAGCCATGCTTCTGCAATAGCACAGCAAACATTAAACAAAATGATTGGTTGTATACACCTGCTGAATTTAAGGTCACAGTACACCTCTCAGAAAAGGTCATTTTCACTCCATTTACAATAAAGTAAGATGTGACCTGTGATCCTAATGTGATATTCCAAAGACTCCCAGTGAACTTGTTCCATTCCCAGAGAATGAGATACAAGAGCGTTGCTGCCTATAAGGAATTCAGAAATTGTTTCAAACCCCACTGATATGCCAAGCCATGAGCCTAGACAGCAGACCTGAAATACTCTATTCACAGCAATTTTGGGGGGAGCATGTCTGCCTGCTAAGAAGGCTGACACTCTGAAACAGCGAAACTGCAAATGCCTGGGGTTTATGTGAAATGCATTCCAGTGTAGCATGGCTATAGTCAGGTGTTCAAAGTCCCAGACAGGTAGTTTGAAGTCAGTAGGGGCCTTGAAAGCCACAATGCACAACAAAATGGACGAAGAAAAGATAAATTCAGAAGAATTTCAGGCACATGAAGTCTGAACAGGAAAGAGGAAGGCAGTATGCTCCCCTGGTAAGGGGGAGTAGCTAATGGAGAAGGGATATAGCTACACAAGGGAGGCAGGCTCTGTGTTTCAGAGGAAAAGCCATGACACATCAAAAGCCTGAGAACCTATGACAGCATAGGGGAGTGGAGGCAGAGAAATGCACACAGTATTTTATTATTTCCTTGCATAAACCAGCACTTGAAGTAAAAAGAGATAGTGCTTCTAAATCTTTTCGCATGCATGTCTGTATCTTTTAGCCATATAAAAAGAACCCTGGAGAAGTGAATTGCAAGTCCAGAGCACCTACAGAGGAAATCCTTTAAGCTACAAAGTGATTACTACTAGATCTGACAACCCAGATAAGGAGAGCTATAGGTTGCCTATAGGTCTTCCTCTGCAAGGTTCAGAGACCGGGAACCTGTGTCCAAACCTTCATTGGTTCTGCAGTCTATTCAGATAAATGTCTTTGGGAGAAGGCAAGACCCAGCTGGGAGATGCCTAATGAGTACCTGGGCAGCAAGAGCTCTTGCCCGTACAAAAGCAAGAAACACCGACAGCTTCTCAGTGAGACCTTGTTTCTGGGAACTGTGGTTTGTGTCAGTCAGTATAGGACCAGGCTTCATACTGGGCACATTACATGCTGCTGAAATGGGTTTGATTTCACAATATTGAAATATTTCACAATTTTGAAAAAATGTGACCAACTGAGTCCTCCTGGAGAAACTGCTTCCCAGACACAGAGTTCCTCTGCAAGGTCCTTTGGTATCTGTGATGCAGGAATGTTGCAGCCAGCTTGACTGCTTTTCAAATTTCAACCATCACATCAAATGCCATAAAATTGGCCTTTTCCCTCTTGTAAGCACAATTCACTTCAGGGTACTGAAGCAAGGCGAGATCATATTTGTGCCTGTCTATTGTTCATTCAGGTGATCAGGGAGAAAAATCACACTCCATTGATAATGTGTTGGATCCTACATGGTATGAAAACCGCAACACACACTGCACAAACTAGATGCTTACCAGCCTCCTCCTTGCTCTGTTCTTACCCATGTGCTTTATAGCCTCTCTTGTGCTCACCAGCATCCAAAGGTATGTAAATTCTGGTGCAGATTTAGAAGCAGATCCCTGCATTTATGTGAGGTGAGGCAAGGAGAATTACAGGAAAGGTAATGCTGTCAAATGTCCCCATGTTGTTTCACATAGAGCTAAATGTAAGATAAGATTGGATACATCTTTTGGTTGTTTGTTTGGGGGTGTTTTTTTTAATGAGAATGGCATTTCACCCTATTATAAACACAATAATCCATCTCACTCCATTTTTTCCCCAAACCTGTTTTATGGGGCATTTTTCCCCCTTTATAGCCTGACACTCTGCATTGATTTGTTTGTTTTTCTTAATGGGCAAACCTGTTGTACTGATGCACCCTGGTGCTGGGTGATATTAACAATCGGTGGTTCATGGTTGTCACTTGAAAGTGTGGGCTTTAAGTGATGGATTAAACTTGTCATTCAGAAGCTCCATTCTGCTTTTATCTGTGGCATGCTCTGTCCTTGATAAAGAATCTCACCAAATAAGAAAAAATGCTTGGAGTATTCAACAATGAAAGAGGAGAAATGAATCCCAATGAAAGTGAGAAAATATTTCATACAAGTGACGACTCATCTATTTTTACTTTCCATATACGATGCCAGGGATGTGTGGATAGCTGTGGCTAGGGGATACTCAATGAAAAAGAAGCAGCTTGCCTGGAATTGAGCACCCAATTTGCAATCAGGCTCTTAATTAGAACACAAACACTGTCAAATGGTAACATTATCACCTATAATTGGTCCAACACAAAGAAACACTAATTGTGACATTAGAGGATAGAAGGCTTTCAGGAAGGATCTCTGTTAAAATGCAAACACACTAATTGACACCATGAGGAAGGCTAGAAAACTAACTTAATAAAAGAGGCTATTATGCTTTATCTTGGCAAATGGAAGGCTACTTTAGAAACACTTAATAGCTAAAGAAAGGGCAGGTAGCTTAAGCAAAGCAGTAAATGAAATAAGGAACATTGTTGAATCACTGCCTTTGTCTCAGGGAGCCAGAGTGATTACCAAGTGTAAGCAAGAGCCAGAATCTACTTTCTGCCTCATTAGTGTAAATTCAAAGTAGCTTCATTGAAGTCAGTACAGTGGAGATTTACAGGCTTTCAGATCTGGCCCCGCAATTACAAGCTCTGGATCAGTCTTCCTGGGACTGTAAGCGGCAAAAGGCAGTGAGTAAGGAAATCAGCCCGTGTCTTTCATAAATCGGGTGTTAATTGATCAGCAATTGTTCAGCCTAACCCTAGTGAGGGAAGATCTACTGAAGTAAAGGTTGGGCTGTCAGCTGGGTCCTGTTGGTCTAGCATGCCTCTCAGGCTTAGGAAGCAAGACCACACTGCATGGAGGGTCTAGGGCTGCTTCTCTCCTCCTACACAGTCCCAAACAAACTGTGCATTGCCAGTCTCATTGCCAGTTCCCTCTGATTCTTCCTGTCAACCTGACATGTCTAAATACAGAAAATTTTATCTAGGAATTGTCCCCATATTCAGCTCTGTCTTTGAAATAGTTGTTGTGTACAGACACTTTGCCTTGAGGTACCTTGGACCTAACATTACACCCAGAGTACAGATAACAGATGACTTGTGTTGGGAACTCAGTGGGAGGAGGAAAGCATAAATGGCATCTTCCCCTGCACACCACCAGGAGTGCTGATACTCAGTAGTCACTATTTCTTCCCAAAATCTAGCCGAAAAACATTGTACTTTAATATGATCTCCTTGTAGATAGCTTGGCTTTTTTTCCTCAACAATGTTTTATTCCTTTCACTTTGCTGACACTGTAACATTTGGCTGTGGTGGAGCCTTCCCAAAGCAGTATTGCCTAAGGAGCTCACTCTGTTTACATTCTCAGCTAAGTACAAGCAAAAGTGTTGAAGCAAAGCAGTTTCTGATGCTTGCTCAGTCTATTATACACCCATCTTCCATTCACAGTACTCCATTTCCAATGATCTTCTGATTGCTTTTGAGGCTATCAGCTCTATTACCCCAAAAATATTTCCCAGGAAGTTCTGTCAAAGATTTGCTAGAATGTGGATATGTAAAACTTACTGGATCTTTTCCAACACCTACACAATTGCAATTAGAGACCCAACAGGTAATACATTGTTCTTGGCATGAATATTTTAATGTTTAATGTTTGTAAGTCTTTTGTTGGCAGAATGTGCCTTCCATGGGTGTCATACCCTCAGCTCTCACACCCTGCTGTGCTTCCACTGCACAGTCCCCTGTCTGTCTTGTTCTATTTTACTTTTTTGCTGATGTTGAAATGTAGACCGACCAATGTGACTTTTTTCCTCCACAATAAAGGTTAGTACTGTGTTTAATCCCCCCCTCCCTCATCCTTGGAGACTACCTTGATGTTCCTCCACTTTTCAAAATTAATTGCCAGCGACAGAGTCAATTCATTAGCTAAATTAAAAACCTGGGAAGCATATTGTCCAGATCTGCTGATCCCAACCTATCACAGAGTTGAACAAGTGTTTCCTTACCTGGCCTTCATTAGCAGCTGTATTGGCCAGGCTTCTATTCCTTCCCAAATGTCCATACCACTTTCCCTGCTAAAGACCAACTTAAAAAGGAGCTAAAAAGGCAGGCCAGAAATTCAACCACTGGAGATCCCTCATTGATTTCTTTGCCTCTCTTCTTGCATTAATGGGCCCATTTTCACTTCTTCTCTTTCAATGTATTAATAGCTGTTCCTGTTTCATTTAGAGCCTGTTAACAAAGACACCTCTTGGTTTCAGTTTTCAGCTCTAACCTTGTGTTTTGTGGGAATGAAACAAGGTAATACAGTGGAGAAACTACATGCTTTGATGCACTATCTAATTTCCCTGGGATTGTTAAATAACAGTCTGTTAGCTGCCATGAGTCTCACAACTTTTTAAAATTTTTTTCTCCAAGCATATACAGATTATTTTATTGAGTGCCATGTGTGCCCCTGGAATACAAGGCTGCATCACCACCCAAAGGCAGGCAAAGACCTGTCTTGTTTGCAGGCATCTCAGGGCTTTTTCCATGTTGTCCCCAAAGGAACACCCTCGCAGAGTATGTACAGAGCCACTTGGATCTGTACAGCACCCACACCACTGACACTGATCAAAAACAAGTTCCCATACACCTATGTCAGACACATCACAAAACCTTCTCCTGATCAACAGCTTTTTTTTTTTTTGCAAATGTAGAAAAGAAGGGAGAGGCTGAAAAGGTAAGGTTCAACTCCAGGCAACAGCACCCACAAAGAGGAAAGGGGAGTGCAGAAGAAGGCTGCAGTGTGTCACCACAGATTTTGTATCTCATTCTGAGGAGAGATCAGAGAGAAGTCTCTACTAATGTCAGCCTGACTTGTCATTGGGGCCAACTTTAACTTCCCAGTTAAATGCCAGTGAAGTGCCCATATAATTTTGAAGATAAAGAGTAAATTTGAGAAGAAATGGTCTGTCTTAGCAAGATGTTGAGCACAAACAAATCAATTAAATTGTTCTGTAACATTATCTGTAACAAATTATTTTATACATGAGTTGAAAATCTGAACTGTGCCCTAGGTCTACCCAGTTACAGCCAGTCAATAGAAGACTTAATCACCAAAACAAGCCCAGCATTAGGTTCAAATTGATTGAATCACAGAGGAAGATACTGAGAAATTACAAGTGTAGAAGTCCCACAGCTGCAACTTCATTTGATGGAAATCTGATTGATCTCTCTGCAAGCAGGAAAAACACCTACAATAAACTATTCATAGAGATTTTCAGAACATTTCCTGTGCCCAGTATAACATTTTCTGCAATGATTGTCATTCTCACTAGCATGTCATACTGAGGCAGAGTACAACGATAGTCCAACAGAATGTGGTGAAGAGGGCAGGACACAGTTCCCAATCCATGATTGTGCATGTTGATATGACTATCCAGTAGAATAAAAGAAGAGGTTGAATAAAAAGACTGGTGGCCCATGATTTATTCAGTCTATTTAGCATTTATTTCCAGTAAGAAATCTCAGCTTCAAGGAATAGGAGCATACATATTGATTTGAAATACTTCTGGGTTGGATTTTATGTTGCATAACACTTGTATGTATTTCAGAATGTTTTCAGTTGTCTTCCTCTCGTAAGAGAAGGAAGTCCTGTGGAAGACCAAGCATAAGCAAGATTTTTCACAAACATTCTGACTTTTGTGAGAGGAAAGTTGTGATGAGAAGAGAAGGTCACGCGGAGGTGGGGCAGTGCTGCACTGAGCCAGCTTCCTGCTCTGCCTTGAGATTCCTGCTCATCCAGGCCCTTGACTCACTTTCTTGAGGAGAGCTCAAAGGGCTATGCTATGCATGCAGGAAAAAAAGGACACAGACAAGTTTACATAGGAGGCTGTACCAGGTTAACTACAAAAGGGAATGAATTGGAACCCTGGGCTCTCTTTCTCACTCTATCTCCTTCAGTCTCATTGCTTGCCCCAGATCCAGTCCATTAGGAAAGAAGGACCAACACGGGATTTACAGACCGGTGATATTCTTTGTTCTCTATCTCTTCTCTGCCTTTATTTCTCTCCTCCCTTCCTTTGCCTGGGCAAAGCATGGCTATCATACTCTACTCCATAGTCTCTCCTGAAGTTTGGTGTGGGAGTGTAGCACGTGGAAGTATATTGTGGCTTCTTAGCCAGAACCTTTGAAAAATGGTGCAGGTGAGCCAGCACCTTTGGGAATATTCTCAAAGGAGTTAAGAGCTTATTGAAGTGTACTGTACAAAACTAAGGCCACAAGTGGTGACTTTACATCATCCCTCTCCACCTGCTGCCAAGGCTTTTCCTACTGAAGCATTGCATGCAGTCAGCTGTCTTTGCCCCAGGGGCACTTTGTTGGCTCCAAACTGCAGACACCCACCATGACCCCAGGAGTCTGCACAGCTGCTTTTCCCACTGCTGGCTCTTCCCTGGCATCTACTAGTGCAAGGGCTTGTTCCTCCCCCAGTGCAGGACTTGGCTCTTCTCCCTGTGACCTGCAGGAGGTTCCTGTCAGACCCTTTCTGCAGCCCCTCAGGGTCTCTCTGCTTGGCAGCACAACCCTCTGGCGTGTAAGCCTCTCCCCTCAGTGGGTGCCATCTGCAACTTTCTGAGGGGTCACTCAGCCCCACCATCCCTATCCCTGAATGAGAACGGGACCCGCAGGGGACAGTGCAGGGCGTGCCGACTTGCACCTTGATACAATGTAAATTCTCCCCAAAGGGTCAGAAATTCAGGGGGGAAATCCACATCTCTTTTTGGTATTGGAGGTGCAGTACTTCCCCTTTTGATCCTGCAAGCTATTAAAAGGTGGCCAAACCTGCACACATTGGTTTCAGCCTGGATGCCTGAAAGTGTGCCAAGCAGCCTTTCCCATCACTCCTGAGCCTTTCCTCTGCACAGAAGGTTGTGGCTGTGGGGCAGCTCTTCCAGGCAGCTACCCCACCTGCACTTGTTGGAGAGAGGGCACTGCCAGCCACCTCTGGGCAGCCAAGCTTGGATGACCCTAGGAGGCTGCAGCTGGCTGCTCAAGACAGCAGCATTACCTTCTTGATCACTGTCACCATGGCCTCAAGCGGAAGCAGGTCCTCTCTGGGTGGACTCAGCAAGTTTGGCTCAATGCAGATGGCCAGGTTGCTGGAGGTAATTCTGCTAGTGGACAAATATCAACTGATACGGTGCAGCAGTGAGAACAGCTGCTTGAGGAGATTTGCTGTGGGTAACTTCTTGGCCACCCTGAGGGAAGAGGAAGGCAATGTTCATCAAGCTGATGCTGCCCACAGCCACCCCTGAGGCTGACCCAAGGCAGGGGGCAGCCAGTGGCTGTGTTGTGCAGCTTTGCAGGTGCCCTCAGCCAGTGATCAGATCTTCTGTGCTTGAGGAAGGAAGCACATCGTTGCTTCCCAGCTCCTGAATTCACTCAAGCCCATGCAAGGGAAGGCTCCCTGTCCATTCCTCCAAAATCTGAGCCCAAATCAGCATCAGCAAGCTGCCAGAAGGCACAGTGTTTTCAGGGAACCGTCCCCTTCCAGACATGTGCCAGGCTTCTACCAGTCCCTGCTCAAGAGGCAGGCTGCTGTCCATGCTTACACTTTGAGCTCGCAGATCTTTTCCTCCTGGCTGGCCACCTGCATTGCTGCCATCCAGTCCTCATAGAGGTCCACGAGAAGGAGCTTGGAGGGGATGCTTTGAAGGAAGTCCTGCAATGCCAAGGGTCTCCTGGTGAGCCTTCAAAGATTCCAGGCTAGCCAGCAGCTATTCCAGCTTCAGGTCAGAAGCACTCACCTTCAGGATGATGGCCAGCAGCAGTGCAGGTGGGGAGGTGGGTTAGGATGGGGAGGACGTGTTTGGGGGACCTGCTCCAGCCCTCTGATCATTTGTGTCCCATCTCAGGACCCACTCCGGCAGGTCTCTTTCTTTTCTATGCTGACGACTCCAGGGCTATATGCAGCTCTCCAGGTGGGCAGAGTCACGTCCCTTGATCTGCTTCAGGCTTCTTTTGCTGTATCCCAGGATATGGTTCACTTTGTTGGGCTCCGAGCACACTTTGCTCACGCATGGCTAGCTTGAGGTGTAGTCACACCATCATAGAAGGCCATTAGATTTATCAGGCATGATTTGCCCTTGGTGAAACCATGCTCCTGCCCCTAATCACATCTCTGGACTCTATGAGCCTTAGCATAGCTTCTAGGACATTCTGTTCCTGATCTTCCCCTGCACAGAGTTGAGACTGACAGGTCAGAGTTCCCATGGTCCTCCTTTCTACACTTTATTAAAACTGGGTGCAATATTTCTCTTTTTCTAGTCACTAGGGACTTCACCTGACTGCCAAGACTTTTCAAATATCACGGAGAGTGACTTGGCAAATACATCAGCCAATTTGCTTGGGTCTCTGGGATGCATCTTGTCAGGTTCCATAGACTTATGTCTGTTCACCTTCCTCAGGTGGCATATTCTATCTTGAGTGCTACAATGCGTCTTTTAGGAGTGATGAAGATAAAACATCTATGCTGTGGAGGACCAGGTATAAGCACGTTCGGCCTCAAACATTCTGACTGTTGCAGCAGGAAAGTTGTGATTAGAAGAGAGGGTCCCACAGAGGTCAAGCAGTGCTGCGCTGAACCAAATTCCTGCTCTGCTTTGAGATTCCTCCTCAGTCCTGGCCCACAGACTCACTGCCTGGAGAAGGGCTCAAAGGGCTGTGCTCTGCATGTGGGAACAAAATGGTGGGAAAAGTAATGTTTATATAAGAGGTGTGCACCAGGTTAACTATAAAAGGAATCAGATCAGGACCCCTCGCTCCACTTTTTTCATCGCTTTCTCTTTTATTTTTTTTAAAAATGCATTCAATTTTGGGCCTCTCACTTTAAATAGGACATTGAGGTGCTGGAGCCTGTTCATCAAAGGGCAATGAGGTTCATAAAAAGTCTAGAACACATGTCTTCTGAGAAAAAGCTGAGGGAACTGGGGTTATTTAAGCCTGAGAAGAGGCCACTCAGGGGTGATATCATCACTCTCTACAATTATCTGAAAGGGAGTTGTAGAGACGTGGGGGATGGTCTCCTCTGCCATGCCTGCAGTGAGAGGACTAGAGAGAATGACCATAAGCTAAGACAGGGGAATTTCAAAGTAGATATTAGAAAAAAATTTCACTGTTAAGGCAGTCAGGCATTGGACTAGGTTTCCCAAGGAGGTGGTGGAATCACCATCCCTGAAAGCATTAAAGAGGCTGGAAGATATGGTTTAGGGGTAACAGTGGAGTGCCAGGTTAGTGGTTGGACCTGGGGATCTTAAAGGTCTTCTCCAACCTTGATTCATTGATTCACCCCAGGTCCAGGCTGTCCATGCAGCAGGACCAATGTAGGATCTACGGTCTAGCGATAGTCTTTGTTCTTTCTCACTCTGTTGACATTCTCCACCTTTATTTCTCTCCTCCCTTGCTTTGCCTGGGCAAACCATGGCTATCATAGTCTACCCCATACCCCATATCGCAGTCTCCTGTAGGAGTGTCGCTCATAAAAGTTGTTGTGGCTTGTGAGCCAGCACCTTTGACAAGTTTCTTGTGAGGAGTTGAGAGCTTATTGAAGTGTACTGTACAAAATTAAGGTCTTGTTAGCCACCACTTGGGCAAATGAATCCAATGACTGTGAAATAAGGAGAGCTGGGGAAAGACATGGGTATGTGCAAATCACATCAGCATCAGTGGGGAAACTCCACCTTTTTGGATAGGCTTTGAATTAGCTCACCTGTATGAGGCTGAATACTTCAGTGTCTTGTTTTGTATTACTCTATTATCTAACTAATCCTTTGGCAATTGTCCTGAAATTCCTTGCTCAATGCTTCTGTACAGAAAATATCATGGTTCCCTTTTCTAGCATCGTGCCTGCAATTACACTCTGTGGCATTACAATTATGGAGGCATTACACTGTGGTTCTGCTTCACAATATCTGTATATTAACATTAATTTGATATAAGCAGAAGAATAACTGCATGACAGAATAATTGCACTCTAATGATTATATAGTTAAAGTACCTGGATTATAAAAATATACATGCATTAAGTATCAAACTAAAGAGATAATAATAAGTCATTAATTCATATAGGCAACTTCCAGAAACATGAATGAATTATGATTAGCTATCCTAAGGCACAGAACTAATGTAATTACAGTAATTATATTGTATTTATTAAAGGTAAAAAAGGGGAAATTGTTGCATGAACCTTTCTTAAGGCTGTTGCTTTCATTCTGAAATGGAAGAATTTTGATCAGTTTCTTAGAATTACTTGTGCTCTGAGATTTCTCCTCCCGCTACTT
>NW_008680231.1:0-205 GCF_000695815.1 Acanthisitta chloris | reverse complement strand
GGAAAGACATGCAGGGTTGTTTTGTGGACCTTTAAGGAGGTAAGGAAAAACGCCAGCAAGGAAAGAAGGAAGAAAGGGAAGGATGGGAGGAAAAGGAGGGATGGGAAGGAAGACAGAAGGAAGGAAGGGAGAAAAGCTAACATCTCTGTCTGTGTGCGGGCAGTGACGGGCAGAGGCGGGGAGCAGCATCCCGGAGCCCCTCACC
>NW_008680230.1:0-8588 GCF_000695815.1 Acanthisitta chloris | reverse complement strand
CCTTCCCTTCCCTTCCCTCCCCTCCCCAAATGGCTGCAGCAAGTTTATCCAGCGCTGGGGGCTTCGCTCCTCGCTTCTCCTCCCCCCTGAGCATCTTTTCCTGCATCGGGAATAGAAAAGTTGCTCCGGATCCGGAGCTAGGAAAGGCAAATGAATGGCTCAGCTTCCGAACGCTGCCCGCAGCGGGTGTAGAGCTGCACGCCCTGCACACGGGCTCTGCCAGGAGGGTTCTTGGCAGCATTGTGACCCTCTGGCTGCTGGGGAGGGCAGGAGAAAAGTTGGTTCCAACCTCTCTGTAAAATTTCCAGGAGAGACAGTTGTTTCTAATAATAGCCCTGGCAGCGGTTTAGCGATACAACACGCACAGCTGCGGGAGTGAGCTAGCAATTCTTCTCTCCCAGGCGAGCCAGGTTGCAGGGAAAGCTCAGCTCCCAGCTGGTTGCTTTGGTTTGGGGTTTTAAAACGTTGTCCTGGACAAAAAGCCTGGCACCAGTCTCCTCTCCGCCGGGAAGGGGGTGTGGTGCCTGCGCTGCACTCCCTGGGCATGGCTGAACGGAGCTCTCCCCATGCCCTGGGCACCGGGAGAGGCTGAATCCTGGCTCTGCCCACTGCCAGCTGCATATCAGGCTGGCTCAGACTCGGTTCCCTCTGGACTGGCCCCGAGGATGTGCTGAGCATCCCTCACCCGTGCATGGAGGGGATGGTTAGACATGGGTGTCTGTGCCATTTTCCCTGCCTAGAATTGCCTGCCAGGCACCAGAGAGATCCTGGTGGAGCTAAAACCACAGACTGATCCCTTTCTCCTGGGGGTGATGGCAGTTCCTGCAGGAGAGCTGCTGCCTGCACACTCTCTTGGCCTCAGATGCTGACCCTGGCCGGGTGATGGTGCATCAGCTTGGCTTGGTGGCTCAGAGCAGCTTGGCCTGGCCTTCCTGGCACAAGTTACTGGTGGCCTCTTCTCTTCCAAATATTAATGTTCTGGAGGTGTTTTTAAGTGCTGGTGTCAGGGGGTGTGCCACGTTCTGCAGGAGGGTGAACTGCTCCTCTCGTGGGTTCTGCAGCCCAGCTGTGCTGCCAAGAGAGGGGCACTGTGAGAAGCTAAGGGTATATTGTCTCTTGGTATGAAAGGGGATACTTTGAAGGGTCTTCAGCTCAGCACTACCTTGTGCTGCTGCTGAGGTCAGCTGTGTCCCTCGGGGGACCAAACAGGCTCAAGGAGTCAACCACCATGATATGAGTGGCCCCATCCAAGTCGGTTCCTACAGAGGGGAGAAGTGCACCAGTTGGGCATGTTGTGTGGATTTATGCATGTGTGAAACAAACATTTTGTTCTTAGGTGTCATTTTTATTTTAAATATCCAGGCTAGAAATGTGGAATCTCTGTCACTGTTTGAGCATAGATAACGAGTGAGCCACTCACAACCCTTCGGGGCAAGCTGCTCATGTCTCCTGGTGGATTGTGTCTGGTGGTCCTGTTGCTGCACATCTGAGTTGGTTAGTGCATGAAAAATGCAACTTGCTCTTTGGTGGTACCAGTGGTCACAGCATTGGGGCACTCAGGGCTGTATGGCAATGCAGCATCCCCTGGCAGAGAGCATCTTCCACAGAGATCCTGCCATGGCAATGCAGCATCCCCTGGCAGAGAGATCCTGTCCAAGAGTTTAGCCAGGTCAAGAGCTTCAATTAATGCACTGGGTGTTGCTAGTAGGGACATAAGACTGGGAGAGACTTCCCAAGCCATGGAGTCTAGTCCCACACATCAGAATTAGTCGTACCTATCCCCTTTGTTGCTACTGTTACCATGTGAGTAATAGCAGAAGGTCTGAACACAGGTTTGGATATAGCTTAACAGGTGGCAAAAGCAAAGTAAAACTGCATGTTTCTATGTATGGATGAGGGAGAAAATGCTGCATTAAGGAGAACTAGAAAGGGGCTGGGGAACCACTGAAGGCTCCAGCCACAATCTGTTGGGACTGTGAAGCAGAAGGAAGGGTCAGGTCTTGTGAGAGGGGTGACACATGGAGAAGGTGCTAAGGAGTGTGTTGACCTGACATCCTTCAGATTTGGGGTAAGGCTTGGAGGTGTCCTCTGAAGATGCACAAAGGCACTGCATGACCCAGTTCCTGGGAGCTGATCACTGGGACAGTCAGAGGCTGCTGCTGGGCACAGATGGGGCCACGCTCAGCTCAACCCTCAGGGCCCTTGGGTGCCTTTTATTCAAAACTTTCTGGGTTTAAGGCTATCATCTGTGCTGCAGCCACTATCTCCCTCTAGATGGGAGCCATCCCACAAATGCCCTGGGAAGCTGTGGGGACACAGTGCCCTGGGGTCAGGCTAAGAGCAGGGAGCAGTAGCTCCCCATGCTGTATCACAGAACGGGCTTTGCTTAGATAGCTCCCCATGCTGTATCACAGAACGGGGTTTGCTCGGAGGCACAGCTGCTCCCAAGGTCACTCAGCAGTGCCACTCTCCAGCCATCCTTGCTGGCTTGCTCCTTCCAGCAGCTGGAGGAGTGACTTGCCCTGCAGCCCCAGTGCAAGCAGAGCACAGCAGCCCAGCGGGGAGCAAGGTCTGACAAGGTTAAGCTGTGATGGAATTGCTTGCAAGCTTCCTCCAGCTCCAAATCCTGGTTTGTCCTGGCCTCTCCCAGGTTCACTAGGCCAGCAGTGCATTGCCCAGCGTGGCCTCAGGGCCCACTGCAACTGACAACATCCCCTGATGTTTCTCCTTGGCCCAGACTTTCAGGAAGTTACTCCCTAGCCCTCCTGTAGGTCTCAGGATGTGCCAAGTCCTAGAAAGCCTCAAACCATTTTCCGAGGCTGCAGAATGAGTTGGAGCCCTTGTCTTCTGCTCTGGAGATGGTCCTCATGAAGGATCAAAAATGGCTTTGACTGCTTCTCTCTCTGATCTGACACTGAGAAGGGACCCTAGACAGACACTTGATCAGTTCTGAGCTTCTGGCAGCACTTTCATGTCGGTGAGTCGCAAACACACGAGGTTTGATCTGCCTCCTCTGCTCCGAGTCACCTTTGCACTCCACCTGCTCACGAGTCGATGCAGCCTGCAGGTTTACTCCTTGCCTGCTTTGGGCTCCAGCAGGCTGCTGCCAAAAGAAGTAGGAGATGACCCTGCTGTGCTCCCCTTCCCCAGGGCACCTCTGCTTCGTGGCTGTGCTGTGTTTCTCTGTGGCCCCGTGCACGGTGCCAGGTGCCATGGGAGCATCCCTGGAGTGAGCTGGGACTTCAGCCCTTGCCCAGCCTCAGGTACAAAGGAGGCAGAGGAGCTGGGACCATCTGATTCCCAGTGCCATCAGCAATGTTCTTGCTTACAGCCCAGTGTGTTGAACTGCTCTTGTGTCCCACCCTCAAGAAAAGATCACTGGTGGGTAGCTAAATGTTCTTTTCACCCTCTGCCTGCACCGGTGGGATGTGGTGTGACCTAGTGTAGTAATCTTTGGGAAAAGTCCTTGAGGACAAAAAAAAAATGGAGAAAAGTTGACTTTTTTTTCACTTCAATTCACTGTAAAAGTCCACTGAAAGCCTCCCAGAAAGCTGCAAGCCAAAAAGAGGTTGCTCTTCCAATTTTGGCTACAGAAATCCTTTGTGTGTACACTTCCACATGTAACATGTCAGACTTTGACAATGGCTTTTGGGCTTGCCAGCCCACTAGGCTCAGGCTCTGTGTTTGGATTATTTATTTATTTTTGTTCTTGGAAGTGCCCAGATCTCTCAAGCAAAATAAACCCACCCTTGTTTGGGTTTCCTGCCGCGTGGGATTGGACGTGTCTGCAGCCTTACCACACACGCTGCAAGTGCTGCTGGCATCCCAGCCAGCCCAGCTGAAGCATTTCACACTGGGAAGTGCTTTGCAGGCAGTGGAGCAGCCCCAGGCTGAGCCTGGGTTTGTGCAGGACAAGCTGGAGGTGGAAAGCTGTGACATCAAGTGAGCAGCTTGGAAAGGCAGCACAAAATCTGAAGCTGAAACACGGCACCTGTCCTAGAGAGGGGAGTGTGGATGGAGCTCTTTGCACCTCTAAACATAGCTTTGTCCTTGCTGTGCATGGGCAGTATCTCTCCTGGCCATTCCCAGCCATGGTTTTGTGAGGACACCCATCACCTCCACACGTGGCTGCCACGTGTGTGCACCACCAGCCACTCTCACTTCCCAGTGAAATGGGGCACACACGGGACAGGGATGATTTAGGGGATGTGTAATCCAATCCAGAGCTTCCTTGATGCACACACACACACACACACACACCAGCATGGAAGGCTGCTGGAAAATAAATCTGGGGGTTAGCTTCCACTGCGTTCTGCAATTCTGAACTGGAAGGACCAAAAGACTGCAAAAAAAAAGAAAAGAAAACAACTTTGTCTGAAGTGGTCTGTGCTGGCTGGGATGCTTTGCATCCCTGTTGGGGTGGAGATGCAGTCGTTGAAGGTGTCACCTGTGCTTGTGCTGCAGGAGATGGTGGAACTGAGGGTTTCTGTGCCTTGCCAAGCCCAGGGAGAATGGAGGGAAGAGCTGAGACTGCTTTGCCTTTGTGCTGTACCACAGAAGGTGCTTTCTGAAACACTCTGAGAGTGCTAATGTCAATTCTGGGGGAATCTGCAAATCTGAAGGTGCTGGGCCATGTCGTCACTCCCTCAGTCCCCTCTGCAGGCACAGCTGACTGTCCATGGCAGGAGGCAGCTCCGAGATGGGAACTGGATGCTGGGAGCTTAGGGCTCAGAGCTGTCGGATCTGCTGAGCTTGCAGACATTGCATCAGGCTGTTCCCTCTTCACTTCCCATCCCTAACTCTTCTGCATCGATTCTGCACAGTACTAAAGGGCTGCTGAGTTTATTTCCAGAAAGGAACATCCTTCCCTGGCTCTTCAAAGGCAGAGGCATGTGGTAAAAAGACAGGCTGAAGCTGAGGTGTTTATTCTGTGTCACTCCTGTGCAGAGGTTACAGACTGTGTGTATTTATTGTGATGTGATGCAGAGGTGACCTGTCTGCCTGCACCTGTAGCTGAAACATTGGCAGGAAAGGTGATGCAAAATCCTGGCATTACTCCAGAGGTGAATGGAGACCTCAGAGCACCTTGCAGGAGCTGAAGGGGCTCCAGGGAAGCTGCAAAGGGATCTGTGTTAGGAGCTGCAGGGACAGGACAAGGGGCAATGGGCACAGATTGAAGGAAGGAAATTGAGGTTAGATGTTAGAAGTTTTGCCTGTTCTGGTGGTGAGACCCTGTCCCAGGGTGCCCAGGGAGGCTGTGGCTGCCCCAACCCTGGCAGTGTTCACAGCCAGGTTGGATGAGCCTTGAGCAACCTGCTCTGGTGGGAGGTGTCCCTGCCCAGGGCAGGGCTTGGGGCTGGATCATCTCTGAGCTCCATCCCAACCCCTAAAATCCTATGATTCTATAAAAACACAGGCTTTCTATCCTGAAAGCTGTTTTCCCTGCTTGAGCCCGGAGTGGGGCTAGTCAAAGCTCTGGTCCTCACCGGGCCCCCCCCAGCCACAGTTGCTGAGCACCAGGAGCTGGCAGGGCAGGAGGTGGCAGGGGGATCCCTTCGTGCCCCTCACCCCTCTGGGTGTGCAGGCAGAGCCTGTGGGAGATGTGCTGCAGCCCCAGCTCTGCCCCACTCCTGAGTGCAGTGCTCAGGGCAGACTTGTGTGAGCAGGACTGGTTTCTCAAAGCCCTGCACCTCTGAGGAGGGGTCAGCAGCACCTCTGAGGAGGGGTCAGCAGCCTGTCATTTGAACGTGCTCTGCCCCTCGCCCCATCCTGCTGGGGAACCCAACGGGGGTGCTGCCAGCACCTCTGAGGAGGGGTCAGCAGCCTGTCAAGCACCTCTGAGGAGGGGTCAGCAGCCTGTCACTGGGGAACCCAACGGGGGTGCTGCCCACCCTGCTCCAACCCTGGCAGCTGCTGCTGCTCAGGCACAGCCCCTGGCAGCCACCCAGCCCTGGCACCAGCCTCAGCCTTGGCACCAGCCCTGGCTCTCCACAGCAGATGTGTGGCAAACCCACTGAGAGCAGTGGCTGGAAACAACACAGTGCCATATTTTTCCACGGGAAGCATGGCAGTTCTTAGAGTGTTTTGCAGGACAAGGAGAAAACCACCTAAACCAACACTCCTGTGTACAGATTAGCATTGGACCATTTGTTTTCACATCTGGAGTGTCTTTTGGAAGTGTTTTCCATTCTGAGCTACACGCAGCACTGTCCATTGACCTGCTGTGTTCAGCACCTGAGTGATGCGGTGCCCAGTGCCTTGGCTCCATTGAGCAGGGACATCTCAGCTCACACCTCCCCATGCTGAGTGATCCAGTAGGTACAAAACACTCAAGGAGCACTAAAAGGACACTCTAAGCCATAAATCTTCATTTGTCCTTCAAAAATATTTCACACATACTATCACTTCCACTGCCTCGGGTCACTTTGGTCATCTTCCTATGAACCTACATTGATTTTTTTTCCTTCAGCAATTCACACTGGTTTCAGTAGCAAATAAATTGTCCTGTTCTCCTCTCTTAACTAACCCAAACCTCCTGTAAGTGTGTTCCCAGAAGACTTGGATGCTCTCATGTCTGTGTGCACGAACGAGTGATACCTGGAGCAGTTGCTGAAAACATGCCATGTTTGAAGTGGGAAACTGCAGGAAATATTAGATTTCTATGTGTGTTTACAGGGAATTAAAAGAGTCAGATGTAGAAGGGATTAACAGCCATGCTGACATCTTTGGAAATCATCATAATAATCATCTGTTGCTGTGGACTTTAATGCCACATGGTCGTTATCATATGATGATAAGGCTGCAGAATGTGGTGGGGAAGGAACCAGGAGGTGACCAGGAGTCCCCACAGAGAAGTTGATATGACTTTTGAAAGGCTGCAGAGTCTCTCACTGGTAAAGGATTGCCCTGGTAGACAACTGAGATCTTTTTCCCTCAGACTGTGCTGTGCCCTTTGTGCATAGCACACAGGGTCAGGACAGAGCTCTTCAGGGGACGTGAGACACCCCCAGGACACATCTGAGATGTCCTGAAGCACAGCTATGCTCCAGAGTTGATGGAGTACCTGTCCCAGGACCACACTGCTTGGTCTTGCGCAAAGTCACCAGAGATCCTTTGTCCTCCTTCCCTCTGAGCATCTCCTTTCAGCTCTGCCCTGGTAGCTCTTTCTTCGGGCTGCACTCAGGACTGGCAGCCCCAGTGATGGATCACAGCTCATGTGGCTCATGTGCCAACATGGGGTGAAAGTGCACAACTTGCCTTAAAGGGTTTATTAGCTAGAAAATAGCTGAGCCTGGGGGAAACAAAAAGGAAAAGCTCACGAAATAATGATGTTCCCAGAGTTTGGCTGAACTGAGTTAGATCAGGAGGAGTTTGCATACAGGGCAAGTGATTTTGGGTGTTAAGTGAGAAGTTGGCAGCAAGGATGATTGTCTACCTGTCACGTTACTAACACAGTAATGAGGGACTATTCTGGGCAATGTGCTTTTGGTGTCAGTGGTGATTTTTCAGGCTTAGGTCATATGGATGAATAGCATGGTATGGATGGATAGTCCCAAGGTCTGTAAGGTGGGATGAGTCCCTGGGCTGCCCTAGCTACTTACTTTCCAGTTCCCATCCGATGCAACCCCCTGGGTAAAATGGTTTGGTTTGGATGAAGTGATTTTGCTGCACCTGAAGTTGATGACAGTTGAGCAGGACTGCAGTTCTACTCTCTCCACACGACTGACAAGCAGCTCCAGGCAGGAGCTAGTCAGAGAGCCATAGAATCATCAGGGTTGGAGGAGATCTCTAAGGTCATCCAGTCCAACCATGAACCTGTCACTGCTGGAACCCCCAAACCCTAACCCAGATGCTCCAGTGCCACATCAGACACCTCTGAAACACCTCCAGGGATGGTGACTGCACCACCTCCCTGGGCAATATCCCAGGGCCTCAACACCCTCATAGGGAAAAAGCCTTTCCTAACATCTAATCTGAACCTCCCTGGGTCTATAGGACCATAATCTAGCAGGCCCATGAGACTGTGCAGGGAAGTCTGTCAGGAGAGGATGGAAACCCCAGTCCCCTGACTCATTTAAAACTCATCCACAAGAACGTGCTGGCAGCAGGGAAGAGCCCCGAGCTGGTGGGAGGAGGAGCAGCTGGGCTGCCTTGTTTGCACTGTTATTTATTTATGATTTGTTCCCAGCACTGGGGGCAGGCAGTTTGCTGCACGTGCACAAGGGCTGCAGGAGCAACACAGGCTTCCCACGCAAAAGTGGAGGAGATAGCTAGAGCATCCCAGTCAGAAGCAAGGTTTGAACAGCTCTGCTGTGCTCTTGACCTAAAAAATGCTGGCCTGAAGCAGGTGTACATTGGACCACGTGCACAACTGAGTAGCTTTGTCAAGACACACTTCTGAGTGTAGAAGGAGTTGAAAATCTGTCAGCTTGAAGACATCTATAGCCAGTGAATCTAGACTAAAAATAACGAATAGTACGGAAAATTGTGTCACCTCCCTGTGGTCAGTCTGAGCTCCATGGCTTGCAGGATGCTCTGGCCAGCCGTGTCAAAGCTCCTATTTTGAGAGCAGCAATGAGGAGAGAGAC
>NW_008680229.1:0-507 GCF_000695815.1 Acanthisitta chloris | reverse complement strand
GAGGTGCTCAGCCTCCATTCCAGGGGGATGATCAATAGTGATATCTGGGGGTGCTCAGCCCCAGCATTATGGGGTGCTCAGCTCTAGGGTAGGGGTGTGCTCAGCGCCCACATTTAGGGGTGCTCAACGCAAGAAGAGGGAACTCAGCCCCAGCGTTGGGAAGTGCTCAGTCCTCACATTTGGGGGTGCTCAGCCCGAGTATGATGGAGCTGCTCAGCCCCACATTTAGGGGTACTCAGCTCCAGGATTGGGGATGCTTATCCCCAGAGCTGAGGTGGTGCTCAGCCCCAAATTTAGGGGTTTGGGGTCCTCAGCCCCAGGATTGGAGGGCGCTCAGTCTGACATTTGCGGTGCTCAGCCGGGCTCAGGCAGCCTCGGCACTCAGGAGGGGTTCGGGGGTCCCTGACCGGTCCCTGTTCCTGGGGGTCCACGGGGACCCTGCCCGGGTGTGGCCCCGGGCCACGCCCACCGCACGACCACGCCCACTTCTCCGACCACGCCCCCGCA
>NW_008680228.1:0-224 GCF_000695815.1 Acanthisitta chloris | reverse complement strand
GAACAACCTCAACTGGGACAACCTCAACTGGGACAACCTCAACTGGAAGAACCTCAACTGGGCCAACCTCAACTGGGCCAACCTCAACTGGGACAACCTCAACTGGGAGAAGCTCAACTGGGCTGCCCCAGAGGTGCCCCCAGCCCTTGGAGACGCCCCCGCGGTACCTGCAGAACCTTCGTCGTCGCTGTCGCAGCAGGAGGAGGAGGAGGAGGATGGAGAGG
>NW_008680227.1:930-1180 GCF_000695815.1 Acanthisitta chloris | reverse complement strand
GGGCCAGCAGCTGCCACGCCAGGGCATCAAGAGAGCCTACTCCAGTGAGGTGAGTCCTGCCAGGGGGGTACGGGGGGATGGCACCCCCCAAAGGGTGAGGGACACCCCCAAAGGGTGAGGGGCATCCCCAGAAAACATCCCTCCTGGTGTGGGGTGGGGGAACCCCCTGGGACACCCCTAGAGAGGAGCCCTGGGTGAGGGGCACCCCCAGAAAATGTCCTTCCTGGGGTTTGGGGTGAGGGACATCCCC
>NW_008680227.1:0-226 GCF_000695815.1 Acanthisitta chloris | reverse complement strand
GTTTGGGGGTGAGGGTCATCCCCAGAAAATGTCCTTCCTGGGATTTGGGGTGTGGGACACCCCCAGAAAATGTCCTTCCTGGGATTTGGGGTGTGGGACAGCCCCAGAAAATGTCCCTCCTGGGGTTGGGGGACCCCCATACCCTCCAATAAATGAGCCCTGGGGGTTGGGGGGACACCCCTAGAGATGCCCCCAGAGACCCCCTGGGACTTGGGGGACCCCCATG
>NW_008680226.1:0-335 GCF_000695815.1 Acanthisitta chloris | reverse complement strand
ATGAGGACAGGGAGGGATACTTGGATGGTGACAGGAGAGCTCACATGGAACGGGGGGAACACCTGGGAAAGAGATTGGGACAGGGAAGAACACTTGGATGGGGATGGGGACAGGAAGGGACACCTGGGAAAGGGATCAGGACAAGGAAGGAATACCTGGATGGGGATGGGGACAGGGGAGCTCACCTGGGGTGGGGATGGGGAGAAGTGAGCACACTTGGAAAGGAGCTTGGGAAAGGGGTGGGGACACACAGAGGTGAGCTCACCTGGGCAGGGGCTCAGGACCAGCCCCCCAGAACCCCCAGAACCCACCTGGAAGTCGTGGCCGGCGCTGCC
>NW_008680225.1:517-5571 GCF_000695815.1 Acanthisitta chloris | reverse complement strand
TGATTCTATGATTCTATGATTTCTTTACATTAGGTGACAATGCCTGTCAAAAACAAGTACATTGTGATTAATCAGTTTCTGGGGGAAATCATGTCCTCTTAGCTCTCAAAACACGTCATTTGAAATCAGCTCTTTTCCTTATATCCGAACTAATCTCCTCTGGGGTGGCCAGATCAGGTCTAGTCATGTTCTGAACTCAGAAGGAATGAACATGTCAGAGATCAGTTATTACTTGCAGAACACAAGCTGCTTCTCAATGACTGGCCCAGCCATGGTGGATCTAAAACCTGGCAGGCAGCAGCAGGACTTAGTGAGATCACCACAGGTATCTCATGCTGTCTCACCCTTTCCCCACTCCTCCAGCACATGATCAGAAATTATACACCTTTGCATGGGACAAAACCCATGTTTCAGGTTTGGAACACTACAGCCCATCTGGGTGAACTCCATGGCAGGTTAACACTCCTGTGTGCTGATTTGCTGTCAGATTCTTCTTTAGGAAAGAATTGAACTCTCTAATGCAGTTTAGTAAGAGTCTTCTACGGGTCCTGGAAGTGCAATCAGGATGTTTGAGAATGATGAATATTTTGAAAGCCATTTTGGAATAAGAACTCTTACTGAATCCATGTGAGATCCTCATAGATTTTGTCCTACACCTCGAAAAAGGTCACAGCTGTGGAACAGAAGCAGTGTCAGTATTTGCCCTCACTTCAGGAGATCAGTATTAACTTAGTTTCCATCTCTGGCCACAATGCAGTTAATCATATACCAGCTGTATGTGTTATGAAAGAAGTTTTTAGAAAGTACAACTCCCTGGCAAAGGCACTAATGAAAATGCTGTAGGGAGAGCAAATGGCTTAGAGGGAACCAGAAGCAGTTTCCCACTCTCCCCACCAGTGAATGAACCCATTCAGCCCCTACACCCCCTGACTGCTCACATCTGCAGAGGGCTGTTCTCCCACACAAGAAATATTGTTCAAAGGGGCCAGTTTTCCCAATATTAACTGGATTATACAGTACAGCCTTTGCAAAACACCATTAGGCTTTGGAAGTGGATTTTATTTCATAGGCATTAAATCATAAACTCATAAAAATCTCTCCTTCTCCTGTTTCATTAACACAGACATACTCTGCCATTTTGGCTAACCACAGAGCTACCAGTGTGTGAGACTGAGGCAGAGGTGATGCTCTACTGCCCAAATACTTTTAAGGTGCAGTCAAAATCCTCAAAGGCAACAAGAGTAAGGATTTTGAATTTTGCAAGAAACCAAGAAGGAACTAAAAGCAAAAAAAGTACATTTCTCCAGCAATTCAGCCACAGCAAAGCTGCTCCTCAGCCAGCACTTATGAATCTGGACACATCTCTGGGAAGTTGGATTACAACACTTGAGTATTTCCGGAGAAAAGTCAGTGCTGTTCATCCCTCATAATAACACTAACATGTCCTGTATCATCTGTAACCACTCCATCTCTGCACACAGCTAATTTACATGCTTTTGGCTTGTTCCAGAAGTGCTCCAGGAAGCATTTCAACACACAGTGCTGCCTATGACCAAGGAGTTCTTGACAACTTCTACTTGAAATGAAAAATGGAGTATGAATCCTCTGAGCTCTCAGTATACACCTGAACAGGGATGATCTGATAATTGAAGTCTCTCATTGCCTAGCAGTCACTGGCAGTCTGCACTGAAAAAAACCCAGAAGGTGCACTTTCAAAGCTGCAAATACAACTCACACTGCTTTGTGGCCTTATCGGTCATTTCACCAGAAAGGCCAAAGAACAACTGTGAGAAAAGAAACACCACCTGAGAAGGAAATGTCTCCTAGACATTTATGTCCAATTCATATTTGAGGCACAACGGCAGAGCAATGGACTTGAAAGGTGATCTTGGAGGTCTTTTCCAACCTGGCTGATTCTATGATTCTATGATTTATGTGCTCATGCCTAAGAGACTTCCATTCTGTTAGACTGAGGATTTCAGTCTCCATGCTCATCGATAAAGCAGAAGACACTGTGTTGCCATTTGCTAAACCTTTTCAGGATTTATTTCTTGTCATCTTCACAGCTCTAAGTGCAAGATCAACTCTTACAGTAAAAGAGTTGCAGATGTGACAATTTGTAATCTTGGTGAGATGCGACACTTGTCGCCTTACGCGAAAACGGCTCAGAAACATCTCAGCTGTGAGTAACAGAACCAGGCTCTGAAACGAAGGTAGAGTGTGAGATGAAATCCCATCCAGACGAATCACCAGAGGAAATTTCATATGCTTACAGTCCCAACTAACCTTTCTGAAGATTCTAATCTCAAAAATATGGTTATATATCGCCGCCTACCTCCAAAACCCTGACACTATGTCTGTGTGCGCAGGCGCTGGGAGGACTCGGCCAGGACCTGCTGCACACCCAAAGCTGGAACCTCAACCTGCACATTGCTGCTGCCATCCACCTCCATGTGGCACTGGGCTTGGCCCCAGAATTTCATGCCTTTGGTGGAAGGCTTTCTAAACGTGGAATATTGTGACTATGCTGTCTGATGGTCAGATTCTGTTATGAATTATTGGTTATGATCAATAATTCAAGCTTTGTATATCATTGTAAACCAGTTAATGACGTGAGAAGACAACAGAAAAACAGAGCCTTCTCAAAGTATGACTTGTTAGCCACTTCAGGTCTTTTTTTGTTTCTTTTTGATTGTCTAAGGCAGAACATAAAATCACAGTGCCATATTTGGCTGACTGATGGCCATGGAAGGAGAATCTAATTCAAACTGAGTCAATGCAAAATCTGAAACACCTTGATGGCAGATCTGAAAACATCCCAGAAGGCAAAAAACCCCAAAGTTCTAACCAATAATTAGCAACACAGCATTTCACAACATCCTATGAGACAAGTACAAAGGTTCCCAATGATTATTCTCATCTATTCTTTCTAAAAACATAGAGATTTTATAGGTAAGATGGAGATGAACTAGTCTGTGTCTGTTGACAGTGATTTCATCCTGAGCTCTCTCTCAAGCAGTTCCCTCTCCTTTTGGCCCCTGTCCCCTGGTTCCTCAGGGCCAACATGGCATTGTTCAGCTCTGAGCAGCAAAGCAGCTCTTGAATGAGCTGTAGAAATGCTGGTACTTTATTGCCAGAGCTCAGCATAGCAACCAGTCGCCCTAAATAAATAAATAATGAGGCACGGGTATTCCAACAGATAATATAAATACACTTTCAGCAATTGCTTGGGTCCAAAGGTCAGTCAACTTGTTTGCTCTGACTCCCAGAATGTGTAAATCTCAACATGATGTTTAAACACAAACAGAGACAAACATCAAAGTTCAATGCTGACATATTTTACACCTCGGAGTTGCATGCTAGAATAGCTCTATACCACACAGGGAAAACTGTAATGTATGTGTAAGGAAGTGACAAAACTCTATCCCCAACTTAATGCAAATTTTTTCTTTAAATATCCCCTCATTCTGTATTTTTCCTCTTCTTTATTCTCTATTTACTCTCATTCATCCTCTCACACAGAGAAGTATTTGTGCAGCTGTCTAATTTCATGATTCCTCGCCTCTATTACCCATAAATGGGGAGATGAAACTTCCAATCCCAAACCTTCTTTCGGGGATTATCCTTGAAATCTGTGTCCCTGATGTATCCCTGACTGAGTCACACATGTGGACATACCTGTAGTTATGAAAACACAATGTTTCAAGGTAAACCACCTGAGCTAGAGAACAGCCACACCAGCTCCACTGGCATTTCTGGGCTGCTGTGCAGCCAGACCAGTCTCTCAGCCTCTCTCCCTAAGGAAACGTGCAAACAATCTCACAGCTCCCACTCCAGCTGGGTGTTCTTCCTTGCTGGCTTCTCATTCATCTTCCCTTTGAACAGCTCTGGGCTGCCCAGAGGCAAAACACAAGGGACTTGAGGAGGCAGAAGAAATGAATTTCAGGATTGGAAACGGAGCTCTCCGGAGGCAGAGCCGTGTGAGCACACTGTCCTGGGGTGACAGCGGCAGTGGTACCTCGGGAGGGCTCGGGATGTGCTGTCCCCTCTGTGCCCACCATCCCAGCGCTGCCAGGAGACAGCAGAACAGCTGCTCCACGCACGGGAATCGCACAGCTCTGCTCTCCCTGCCGCAGGAAACCTGGGCTAGGGCGAACACCTCTCCTTTGTCAGCAGAGAATTCGCGAGGAGACCCTTTCAACCGTCACGTTTTCTAGGATGAGATGGGGAAAGGCAGGATAGAGGGAAGGAGGAGCGGGCAACTCCTGAAATGGAATCAATGCCAGGCTGGGGCACCGCAGTGCCCCTTGTGTCTCACCTTCCCCAGGTGAGCCCATCCATCCCTCGCGGAGCTGTGCGAAGAGGCTGTCGAGTCCCCGAGCAGGAGGACTCCCCGGCAGAGCAGCAGGTGGGAGCTCCCCCCTCCCCTCCTCGCCCGTGCTCACCTTCCTGGCTCCTCTCCTGGCGAACTCCCGGGCCAGGTGGCGACCGATGCCTCTGCCCCCGCCCGTGACCAGCACGTTGTCCCGGGACAGGTCCCGGAGCTTGGGTGGCAGCACCATGCACACTGCAGCCTTCACCACCAGGTACACCATCTGCACCGGGAACAGCAGCAAGGCGCCCAGCCACTTCCAGATCATCCTCTTCTTCCAGGCGAGGCAGCAAGGCGAAATTCTCTTCCCAATCTCCACGAAACCAAGTGGACAGAGAAAGATAACCAATACCCTTCATGCACTGCCAGATGGGTGACAATTCTTCGACCCCCTTTCCAAAACTTGGGGGCAAGAGGTTCTTGGATTGGAAAAAAAAAAAATCCTTCTCTCCCCCTAAAAAATTGGGGTAGGAGTAAAGTAGTGCAGAAGACCAAGTCACTCCCCTGTTTCTTGATCCTCTGGGATTGTCACATGCAGGTAAAAGGGTTCCTTGTTTTTTTTTTAACTGGAAGGCTTCTTTTTTAAATTAAAAGAGCAAGAGAAAAAAAAAAAGTAAAATTAAAAGTAACCATACATCCCTCCGCTGCAAAGACCCACATAAAAATCCAGTATCCAAATGGA
>NW_008680225.1:286-494 GCF_000695815.1 Acanthisitta chloris | reverse complement strand
AAAATAAAGCAGCCTATGTCTCCAAATTTCAGCCTGCAGTGCCTTCCAGGCAGCTCATTTCTATTCTTAGACTCAGGAAATTGCTTAAATAAGACAGAATTGCCAGGACCTTCTTTTTAAGAAAGGCTCTATTCAGGGCAAGGTTGTTTTTGTTTTAATATCTATAAATATCTATAGACGTTCTGTCCTGAGCCGGTTGCAAAGGCTG
>NW_008680225.1:0-238 GCF_000695815.1 Acanthisitta chloris | reverse complement strand
TTTTTTCACTTGGAGCGGCTGATCCCAGAGCAGGAATTTCGCCGTACACTACTTCGGCTCCGGCTCTGAACTCATTTCTGCCTATGTCTCTGTCTCCGCCGGTCGCGGCGCTGGGCAGGTTTTATACCCTATTAAGCCTAGTGTTGGGGAGCTCTCACTACTGTTCCTCTGAGTGGCTGCGCTCTCTGCCCTCCCCCGGCGGCCGCGGCACCGACTCGCGCCGGGAGAGCGGCGGGAC
>NW_008680224.1:629-4427 GCF_000695815.1 Acanthisitta chloris | reverse complement strand
CGGACTCCCACTGTGCGAAGGTGTCGGGGCCGCTCGGGGTCGTGCAGGGGAGAGCACGGTGCCGCGGGAAGGGCGGAAGGTCACACCGGAGCGGAGAAGGGATGCAACGTTCCCATCCCAGGGGAGGGGAAGGAGCTGCCTCTTTCCTTACCTGCCCAGGATCTTGCTGACACAACCGTGGCTGACCCGCAGCTGCCTGGAAATGTCACAGGGTCGCACCCCCTGGTGAGCCAGCTCCACTATCCTTTGTCTCACCACGTCAGGTAGGGGCCTGCCGTTCACAAACACCCCCCCGAGCTGGTTCACACCCCCGTGCCCTGCTGGGGAAAGAGAAATAAAAAAAACACAACAACCCACGCACACCAGAAACACACCGTTAGTCGTGGATTCTTCACCACTCGTACTGCAAAATCTCCAGTCACTACAGATGAATAGAGGTGGTGACGGGAGGTCGAGAGTGGGGAACAAGATGTGGGGAGAGAGAGAAAAAAAGATAAAAAGGGGGAAAGAGAGGACCAGAGGAAAGAAGGAAAGAAGGAAAGAAAGAAGGAAAGAAGGAAAGGAAAGAAGGAAAGGAAAGGAAAGGAAAGGAAAGGAAAGGAAAGGAAAGGAAAGGAAAGGAAAGGAAAGGAAAGGAAAGGAAAGGAAAGGAAAGGAAAGGAAAGGAAAGGAAAGGAAAGGAAAGGAAAGGAAAGGAAAGGAAAGGAAAGGAAAGGAAAGGAAAGGAAAGGAAAGGAAAGGAAAGGAAAGGAAAGGAAAGGAAAGGAAAGGAAAGGAAAGGAAGAAAGGAAGAAAGGAAGAAAGGAAGAAAGAAAGAAAGAAAGAAAGAAAGAAAGAAAGAAAGAAAGAAAGAAAGAAAGAAAGAAAGAAAGAAAGAAAGAAAGAAAGAAAGAAAGAAAGAAAGAAAGAAAGAAAGAAAGAAAGAAAGAAAGAAAGAAAGAAAGAAAGAAAGAAAGAAAGAAAGAAAGAAAGAAAGAAAGAAAGAAAGAAAGAAAGAAAGAAAGAAAGAAAGAAAGAAAGAGATAGATAATGGAAGAGAAAAAGAGAAAGGAGATGTGAAGGAAGGAGAAGGCAGAATGATTTTTTTCCCGACCCGGGGCTAGCAACGAACTGCCCCCCACCTTCCCGTACGCCGCTTTCCCTCCCCGGGCCGGAGAGCCGCTCTCCCTCCTGCGGTCCCGCCCGGGATCCCGGAGCGGTGAATTCTCAGGGCCAGTGTGGTGGGCCGAAGGTGGAGACAGTGCCCGCGCCCGCTCCTCTCCCCGGAACTGGGCAGGGATGCACTCCCAAACTCCAGAGCTCGGCCTCAGCGTCTCCGGGCGGTCCCTGCTACAGTCCCCCTTCTTTCTACTCCTATGCTTTTCTCTCAATTTTTTTTTCAGGATTTTCTATCACATTGTCAATTACAGTTCCTCGCGAACTCCGCCCTCCCTCACCCCGCGGCATGTCCCTCATGCAACGCGTCCTCTCCCGTTATTTTGGGATGCGAATTGAAGGGATTCAGAGAGAAAAAAGAAAAAGGGGAAGAAATGGAGGGAGAGGGAGGGGGAGAGAAAGAAAATATTTTGTGTCCCGAAGCCAATGTTGGTTTATCAGCTCTCTCTCATCAACTTTCGATCTTTATAGGAAAAATTATCCAGAAAAAAAAAATCTAACAGACTCGCACCGTTCCGTATTTTTTCCACGACCCAAATCTAATTCAAGGAGAATTTTAAATGCTCCATTTCCTTATCTTCCCCCCTTTCCAGGCAAAACCCCGCGCTCTCTCAGATAGGACTGCTAGGATGGCTTTTTTCCTATCTGTCGTTCTCCATTTCGAGCAATAACTTGGGGGGGGGGGGGGAAAGTATGCACCTGCTAAGCGTGGGCATGAGGAATGGAGTGACAGGAATAAAGGGAAATATCTCCCTTTGGGACACAGCAAGACAGTTGGTTGTGAACCAAACGTCTACGTTAGAGCCGGGAGCAGTTCGCCTTTGCTCGGGCGCCGGGAGATGCCCACTCGCCGAAGGTACAGCTTCTCTGGCGCTGCTACCTGGATATATCTATCTCCGGAATATCTGGCTGATATAGCTGTGGAGTGCACACTGTATTAAAGCTTTCCTTTTACACAGCCCTAACCTCCTGTATCTTCCTCTCCAAGAGATCTTAGTTCGTTTTGCAGTTTGCTGAAAAATGATCTGTTTGTATTTTCGCTGAGGCTTTTTTCTCCCCTGCTTCTGACACTGACTTATTGGCTCTGAACTTAGTGGAAACTCTCATTGCCCTGCGATCGATCCAAGTCCTTTGGCACAAATAGAGTTTTTTCCATCTCCTCCACCCCTTCAGCAACACCTTCACACATCCCTTCCCAGCCTCATCGGCCGGGGCACCGGCTGGCTTTGTCGTCGTTCCCCGGTGAGCCGGGGTTATTTGTTGCATTCTTTTGTTAGTCTTTCTTGAAATATATTTAGGGTTTCAGAGGGGAGGGGGAATATTTATCTTCCTCCACTAAAACCCGCGGGTATACCTTGCTGTGTGCTTCCTTCATTTGTTCAGAACCCCTTCTGCACATGTTGCCTCTAAAGTTACAAGACAGCAATTTCTTCGGCAACTCCATGATAAATAATTCAAAGCATCTTTTATAACTCTCATTACAAAGTATTAAAAGGCAACAGATGCAAAAAAGATTAAAAAATTAATAATTCAAATTATTGCAGTCCGGATATTTTTCACACGAGTTTGTTTTGCTCTGCCCCGTGGTTTCCTAAGGTTCTTTCTTTCAGAGCAGTCAGATATTTACGTGTATTTATCTGCGTCTAAGTGTCGGCGTCTGTATATGCACGTATCCAGTCATGCCGCTTTCGTACCGATCGTGTGTGGCTGTCTGTGTGTCAGGAGCCCGCGCTCGCATCTGTTTTAATTGCTTACTAATATTCGGGTCTGTAGCTCTTGAAATGCACTTTAGAAAACGAATCAAATGTTATTTTTTTTCCTAAGTCAAAATTTCCGGAAGTCAAAAATATTTCACGAATCTCACTGGAGTTATTTAAAAATCACCGACAGTGAAATGCCTCTTTCGTCTGCCTGCATGTTCCGGATCGCACTGGAGGAAGAATTACTGCAATAGCGTCTGAAAGCAGGTCGCGCCGCTGAAAACTAAAAGTAATGTCTAATGCACGGACTGTTTGCTGTTACAGGACTTCGGAAATTAAACCCCACATTTTAGGCAACGTATCCTTGAAATCAATTATTTGGAAACAGAAGGACAGTTACCTACATCCTCGTTTGGGGATCTAGTCATGGGTTTGTCTTTCTGCGCCTTCCTTCTCACGGCAAAATCGGGATTTTTTTTAACTTCAAGGATTTCCATTTTCTGTCTTTTCGATATCTAGCGGGCAGGGCGTGTCCTCAAAAGTTTCGGTGTCGAAAGTTACAAATTGCTCTTAATTATTCATTTCCTGACTTAAAATGCTCTCAATCTCGGCTTTCTGTTTGTCTTTTTTCTTCTATAATTTAAAACTCAGAATTATTTTCCTTCCTGTGCTGAAATTAAAATCACTGGAAATTCCTTGTTACAGTCCCTGTTAAAGGTGGGTTTTCGCTTTCTTTCATCCCTTTCTTATAGAAAGGTTTTAAAAATTGAAAATATATCACGAATGCAGTTTCCTCTGTGCCAAGAATGCATTTAAAATGCACTCCAGGCATCTGGTAAATAAACCAGGAAGGATCGTGGCTTCTTGGGAGCCACCGAAGCCACTTCATCTGCCAGTCATACAATTGTCCTATTTTTCCCGCAGTCCAACCTTTCGCCAAACC
>NW_008680224.1:0-610 GCF_000695815.1 Acanthisitta chloris | reverse complement strand
CCCACCCCGCCATTAATTTGAAACTGGCGTCTCCCCTCTCTGCCACTGAAATCCGAAATCAAAGCAAACAGCATCAGATCGCGGGGCCACGAAGGGATGCGGGAAGCCCTGGCCCGGCGGGGCACGGACAGGGAAAGGGTCTGTCCCGGGGGCTGATACGAGTCAGAATAAACTCGTGCTGTCTGAGGGACGATGAGGAAAGTGCCTTTGCGGAAGACAGATCTGGTCGGGGAGTGCTTTCTTTGGCGCACACACACGGCACCCAGCACAGGCACTGCAGCACACCGTCCCCTGCCCCGGGCTGGGGGTCCTGGTCCCCATCCCACTGCCGGCACGGAGCTCTGCTGCTCCCGGGTCCGGGGCTGCCCGGCACCCTTGCTCTACTGCTCGAGCCGGCGGTATCTGTCCTGCCTTCTGAACGCTTCTCTAAACCCGGTATCGGCCAGGGTGAAAGGATGGACCTGGAGGAGGATCAGGTGAGGAAGGATGGTTGGGGAAGGAAGAATGGAGGGATGAGAACGAGGGAGAGCAGCGGAAGGAGCCGGGCTCCAGTACTCACGGTGCATTGCTGAGAAGGGGTCTGCCTTGCAGAGCATATCCATGGTGAGAA
>NW_008680223.1:0-8634 GCF_000695815.1 Acanthisitta chloris | reverse complement strand
CGTGAGTCATGTGTATTGGACTTCTGGTCTGTGGGTGACTGTGTTGTTTGGGTCATAATAAACAGCAAATTCCCCTCAGGTACTAGATACCTCTCTCTGTGGTGGCCCACTTGCCTGTGTGACACCTAACATCTTCCCTGAAGGGATGTCTTTCCTTCATGCTTCACAGGAGTAACCTCCAGAAGCTGAGGACTTGTGGCCCTTTCCAATCACCTTGTCAATGTCCCCTTCCCCAGAAGGTGATCCCAGCTGCTTGGGATCACCCTAATTCCAGGTGACTAGCCCCTTTACTCCAGCATTGGAGCAGTCAGGTGATAATATGTTCACCTGAGCAACAGCTGCAATCTTTCTGCATATCCCACAGCTCACTCAGGGGTAGACATCAAGTGGTTCCCTTTTGTTCTGCTTCTTCCTCTTTCTTTTTATAGCTCTGCTTTGCCCTCCCTTACTAAAGGAGCTCTTTCGTGTCCATTTCTTATTGCGCAAGGGCCAACAGATATCAGCACAGGTTTGTCCCCTGGTTTAGCTGCATCACCCATCACTGGGGTCTGAGCAGGTGCAGCACCTGTCACCAAGGTCTGAGTAACCATAGTGTCTGTCAGGGGGCTTGAATAGCTGCAAATAGTTGCTTAACCCGACACAGGACCTGGAACACATTCATGGTTCCTAGCAACAGGGCCATGCAGGTTTGAACATCTCAACACCCCAAGGATATTCAAAATTCTCAAGAGCTATTGTCATTAGCCTGGCAGAGAAGGGGAAGATGTGGGATGATGTCTCCTCCATAGGTTAACCCTCAGAGGATGAAAGGGAAAAGGTGCAATTAGTAACAGCTTCCAATAGATGGCTCACAAAGTACAGACAGTACAAATACCAGTGAGTTTCATGAGCAGTGATGCTGTCATAGCACAAGCCAGTGTGATCACTGAATGCATCATTGAATGGTTTGGGTTGGAAGAGAACTTCATTTAGTTCCAACACCCCTGCCATGGACAGGCACACCTTCCACTAGACCAGACTGCCCATGTTAAAGAACACCACCACCTTAGGCCAGTTCCCACAGGTGATAAATAGCACAACAGGGAGCACATGCTGCAAATAAGATGTTACATGATGCAACTCTGAGAACAAGCAGAACAGTTTTGAGAGCATAAAATCACTGTGATCAGCAACTATTAAACTAATATAACAAATGCTTATAACAAATTTCTTCTAGCACACTGTTCACATTTGTTGTTAACTCAACCTGTCAAGCCCCACGATGACAATAAAGGACTATCATGGTTTAACCCCAGTCAGCAGCTAAGTACCACACTTTGCTCACTCCTTCCCCCAGTGCTGGTGGAATGGAGCAAAGAATCAAAAAAAGGTAAAACATGTAGGTACAGGCAAGAACAGCTTACTAGCTGAAATAAAGTAAAATATAAAAATAATAATGGTGGTGCTGAAAAAGGAGACTACAAAAAGCAAGAGAGGAATAAAGCACAAGACATACAACTGATGTACAATAGCACTGCTTACCACCCGCTGACCAACGCCCAGACAGCCCTCAAGCAGCAATCCTCCCAGCCAACTTCCCCCAGTTTATACACTGGGCATGACATCCTGTGGTATGGAATGTCCCTTTAGCCAGTTCAGGCCCTGGCCACACTCCCCCCTGGCTTCTTGTGTACACCTCTTCACTGGCAGAGCATGGGACACTGAAAAGTCCAGGATTTAGAGTAAACACTACTTAGCAACAACATCAGTGTGTTTATTATTGTTATTCTCCCACTAAATCCAAAATGCAGCACTGTGCTTGCTGCTAGGAAGAAAATTAACTCTATCCCAGGACAACAAGCAATATGCAAAGTGATGCTATTGCTCATTCTCAACAGCAATCTTCTTTTTCCACTGAAACCCTTGGTAGAATGAACAGACCAAGCTTCTACTCACAAACAAAACACACTATCTTTCAGATTTCTACTGGACTCCTAACTTCATTTTTACCTCCTTATTCACAGAGGGAAAGACAGGGACAGAATTCTGTTTTGTTTCACTAAATTTAATAAACTCAAAGGCTTGTGTTTAATTAACATTTATTTATGAGCTACAGAGGGACTATTCTACAGCATCACTGCTGTCCCTGAAACATTTTGGTTCAGAAAAGCATCCTGGGATTTTGGAGCAAATCACTCCCTTCTCGCCTGGGTTAGTACATGTTACAGCACAGTTCCAGCCAAGTGAACTTGATTACTTTCAGAGGCAATGACAATGAAAGTTTCTTTCCAGAAGCTCTGCTTCATGCGCTCAACAACCTGCCTGCTATATGGGAACAGACAAGTCACTATCAATCTGTGGTCCTCCAGACAGTTCTGAATTTTAAGTGTGGCCTTTTGGATGAGATATTCCTACCAAACTAAATTTAGTCTGAAATACACCATGAATACAGCCAGTTAAGGTAGCTGGAGGGCCTGAGCTACAACTGCTGGAGGGAATACTAGAAGTCTACTGGCAGGAAGGCAGTAAGTTGCCAGTGAACAACAATGGTCTGACAAAGCTTAGGACAGCCTAGCAGTGTTTGGTGTTAACCTTCAGCTTTTATATTTTCACTTGCATAGTTTGCTTTGCCAACATGCAAATGCTGCTTGTAGAGGGTTCCTGGACTCTTAGACTGTGCTCCAGAACAGAAACTGACTCACCAGATTTTCATATCAGAGATATTTCGGCATCCACTGTCTTGTGAATTTGATTCTAGAAACTCACACAAGCAACCTAGATAGAACAGGTAAAGGTACCAGATACGGCAGCCAGAGAGAATCAAGCTGGATTCTACAAAAAAAACAGGCTGCAAAGCTAGCAATTTTTGTTGTAAACCCAATATATCCACAACCATCAGATGATCCAGTGTCTTGAAAATACGAAAATATTATCAACTGCTGCTCATACAGATAAGAATGTCACTAAATATTATTAATAAATTAAAAACCCCAACAAACAAGTAAGCTAAGTTTTGGCATTGTCAATCAAGTAGATTTAATCCTCAGTAAACTGCACTGTCCCAATACACTCTGAACCTCAATAGAAAAATCTCTTTCTTAAGGTAAACTTATCACCATTCAGTTTACTAAGGGTTTCATATTTCACCTAGTCTGTCCAGTTCTCAGTTTGAATCCTCCTATCACCACAACTAACTAAAGCAAGTTCACAGAACTGCCTGCAACAGGCCCAAACATGACATCTTAGAGCAAGATAAAGGTTGATGTCACAAGGCAATTAAGGAAGTCTTCTGCTAAACATGCTGCAATTCTAGCCATCTGTGTGTATAAATGATGACTTCAGGGAGGTAGAATTTAGTCTTGGTAGACATATCCAAGCAGGCAATCACCAGTCTTACAGCAGATGCATGTACACTAGCCTCTCTCTCTGAGAAGGCTGAGATCAGCATTGCCAAAATACCAGAGTAGGCAGCAGTCCCCTGCTGTACCTCCCCAGTGGCAAGAAACTCACCCGAGACAGAACAAGTTTGTATCATACAGGCTTTCAGGTCATTGCCAAAGGAGGGAGAGAATTACTAGGGCAGCACAGTCTGCATGCAATTGGGGGGGGCAAAGTGCCCAGTAGCATCAGTGCCTTAACTTAAATCAATAAAGACCCAAGAGAAAAGCTGATGCTGTTCACCAAAATCTCTTCTCACATCATGCTGGTTTTGCAGCCAGCATGGAATTCATTCAGTTACCAGGTTTGTCAACAAGAGGCGTGCTCAGATCATTAAGAATGACCTGAACCAGCAACTGCAAGTGTAGATGGCAGAGAAGTGTACCAATGGATGTTGCACAAGACCTAACAACCCTTTCTTCTTCATACCTGTTCCATGGAAACTTACCTAAACACACCCTTCCTTCCTAGATGCAGAAAAGTGAGGAAAAAAAACCCACAGGAAGTGTTACTTCTTGAGTCTCAGCTATTTAAACAAATACTCTGCCTGTACCAGGAACCAGTTTTGACCTCTTCTGACTTCCTCAGTTGCAAGAAGACTATCAAGCACGAAGAGACATTATTTCTGCTGAATTATAATTCATGATCTTGCAGATAAACATGCAAAGAAACAAAGTGAGCACCATTGTTCTGGCCCCCTCCACAGCCAAATCAGACAGTAATGCATTTCCAAAGCTTACGTTTCAACTAGACCACATCCTGAAATACTTTATCATTTGCCCTCGAAAATCAGGACTGAAATTCCACATTCTGTGCTACTACGTGGGATTGGGAGAATAAAAAAAAATGCTTTCTAGAACTCATGCCAGACTAGCTGTTACACTTTCAGTTACTCAGCCTGTCCTCAATATTTTGTGCTTTAATTACCATTTGCAGTGTTTTGCAATATTCAGATATGAAAGTCATAAACACATGGAACTTCACCTCACGTCCAGAAGGGACAAACTAAACATGTTACTTCTTTAAGTAATTTAGCAGCTATACTCCTCCGAGTTGCAGGGAATTCCTCATGTCCTTTGTAAATGCTGTTTCAGAAATGGCATTTTTTGCTGCTGTTAAGCAAAATTTCTTTAAACTGTACATACACCTCTTAGACTTGCTTTTTCTGCACAACTCTGTTCAATTTAAGACTTAAATGCTAACTCACACCTCCAAAAAGACACTAAAAAATATCAGTGAAGTAAATAAAATTTCATTTAAAAAAATTGTGGTCAAAAACTCTAAACACATGTTTGAACACGCTTTTTAAAAAAAAAAGTTTGTAGGTCCTGAAGGATATCAAGTTAAACAGACAAAAATCTTTCTGGTCTTGATTAGCTGCCTGAACACACAAATTGGAACCTTAACAAAAGAGAAGGCCTTTGATGTTTCTAAACCAGCACACTGCCTATGGCAGAAACATCCACCACAGTGGATAAGACTGTTAAACCCCAGGACTCACGTTTACTCTACAGGCCCAAACGCTCTTGACTCTACAACTGTCACAGCACTAAAATTTAAGCAACTTGATCCCTTGTAACTAAAAACTGCAAAGTAATTACAGTGTTAAAGGCTAACTGAAAATTCACAAGTAGTCAAAAAGCATAAATTAAACATACGTAGTATCACTGCTTGCATTAGAACAAAGCAAAGAGGTATCAGATGAGATATCTCAAGTTTTCTTTGTAGTTTGATATTTACAAATATACAAAAGTTATCTCTTCCCCAAGCCCCTTTCGGCAGAACTGGCAAAATATAAATGCAATAAGGTACTGTGCACACATTTTATAATACACACAGGTTTGACAGCTTACATTTTTTATGACCAGGACAGCTCTGCCCTTCTGAGTAGAAATTTACTATACCAGAATGTGTCCATCCTCTCCCACGGTAAGACAGCTGTCTTCCCAATACAAAGGCTGTTTTTAATAACCTGCTTTAACTGGCCATTAAATGCTAGCTTCCATTATTTATTACACAAAAACGCTTTTCTATGTGTTACAGACCAGAAGCCAAGACTAACACACACATTCCTAAGATTCTGTAGCCACGGAGTTTTCAGATAATTAGCCTCTTAGCTGCTTACCACATCTAAATCACTTTTACTATCCAGTTACAAAATACAAAGTCAAAACTTTCATTGCTAATTTGTTAGCATTTAAATACCAAACTAGAACAGACAGGCGTGTTTAGACATATCCACAATGCAATATGCAAGTTTACTATTAAAAGTATAAACAAAGCAAGCACTTTTTCCACAGCATTAAAATAAGAAACCCTTAAATTTTTTTGCATCCTCTTCTTGGTTAGAAGGATTTTTTTATGTATACATGTATATAATAAAAGCTTTTTACTGTTTCATTATGTCCATAAGCACATGTGGGGAAAACACCTAAACCTGGGAAATGCAACTCAAAGCATCAGAGAACAATGTATAGTCACATCTTCACAACTGCAAGAAAGCAACCCAAGCTCGAGTCAGACTCAAGCTGGCCTCATGCACAGGCTCTTTACTACCTCAGTATCAGGCACTAATACTCTAGGTTTTTGTCTACAAAACCTCACCCTAATATTTGCTAAAGCATCCCTGACCTTACTGCAGGTCTTCTGCCATCAAGAGAATGCCAGTCTCAGCCACCTGTATGCCAGTAACACGCTTCTCATGGGCAACACAGATCTCTCTTGAAGAGCAAGATGGGTCACATGCAGGGAGATGCTCAAAGTAAAATATGCCATGCAATACCTATTTCTTATAGGTCACAAGCAATGTATGAAGGAATTATTACATTTGTGAGACTCTCATCTCAAAATGAGACTTTAAATAAATACAGAAGACTGCTGGATGGGTAAGCCAACTTAGAAGAATAAAACGAAAAATGACTCAACCAAGTTCTCAAGCAGAGAAAAAAAAACCAAAACACAATTAAAAAAAATAAATACAACTGGTTAGAGCCAAATTGACTAAAGCTGTAAGCCCAAGGACAAAGAATATGATTATTATGAACAATAAGTTAATAAAAGTAAGAAGCAACACTGACATAGTTTTGATGAGCTCCAGATGGAATAGGAAAGACGCATTTTCAATAACAAGATCTGACTGCAAGTTAGTCAGCTCATTGTAACCAACACTAAACACAACCCTAGACAGTTAACAGTTGTCATCCATCTTAGCCAGCTTGTAAACACATGGCACTGTGGTCTTGATTTCACCCTTAGAACCGGTGGTTCTTAAGTGCTAACCAAGCAGAATATCCCTCCCCTCCTTCTCCTGGAAAAAAGGCACCAAAAAAAAAAATCACAGAACAGCCTCAAGGATTAATACCCTGAGGCCCAGAATGAGATAAAAACAACTGAGGGAAGTTTATCCAGTCACAAGTCCTAAATGACACCTTTACTACAGATGCAAATAAAAGTTTAGTCCCAGCTTGGGTAACAGAACAGTTACACCCTACGTCAAGAAGAACACAGTAAATTTTTCAGTCCCTGCTACTGGCAAAACCCATGGAAAAGGTTCCTATAGTCCAGCTCAAACAAACATTAGTAAGCCACATTAACGTAGCACAACACAATCAAAAAAAGGTAGTTCATTGCTTTACACATAAAGCAATTTATCTTTACAAATACAGAGTGCCTTAAAATGTCCTCTACATAAACGAATCAGTAATGCAAATCACTTTCTCTCAGGGCACTTCCTTAACTGTCATCTTCATGCATCCACAGGTATACAGAACCATATTCTGTCTAATCAATTTAAGCTGTCAGCTTCAAATCAGAAACAGTAACTCACAAACAGAAGTTTCCAGAGGACCTACTGCAACGATGTGAGAATGAAGAGGTAGAAACTAATACTGCAGACAGCAGCAATTCTCCTCCTTTTATGTCTGACAGAAAGCAATTGGAAAATGCAAAGGTGTCAACCTCTCACAGTAGAACTTTTATGTTGTCTCAGGACCTGCTCAGTTCAACAATATTACTTTAAAATGCAAGGTCACAAATTCTTGTGGGGTGGTGGTCTGGTGTGTTCACAGGAAACAAACAAAGCCACAAAAAAAACAACCCCAAAACAAACAACCCCCCCCCAAGCCAAGCTGCTGGAAAAAGGGCACAAGCCTCTTCACACCTTTCTGCCCTGTATTTTGCAAGGTTCACAAACTGAAGCAGCAGACTGCAGAAATGCAAACCCAGCAGGAGAGCAACTGGTGTGAATACAGTGAAATAAGCAAAAGGACCATGGCTACAGAGTATCAATATTAACAACAGCCTGAGTAGACCAGGACAGTGTGAGTGAAACAGACCACCCCCATCACTTGTTCTGGAGTATCTGTCTGCACTATACTTACAGTACAGAACTATTCTGCTCTGAGGGCTTCTGCACACCTGACTGTACACAAACACTACCAAATTCAAATTAGGTTTCTTTCCTGAAAAACTTGATTTTTTAAAATCAGTTTTACCTAGAACCGATTCAAACAAACTCAAGCTATTACAGGATCTCAAGAAATTTACTCTTCTGCCAAATGGTATTTGTCCTTGGGTTCTTCACCATTTAAATTCATACAATGGGTCTTTAACTGTACGGGAAAAACCTTCACATGGAGATGAGCCAAGACCAAACCAGTTCTCTTCATCATCTCCTCTTGGTATGCTGCTCTTTTATAGTATAGCTTTATGAGCTTACTAGCATTTTGAATTTACTTCATCAATAAATACCTAAAGAATTAAAGTTTTCTAAGAGAGTTACAAGTTGCTATCCAAATTAACTGTGAATTCCATAAGCAGTTCTCTGCAGAGCAAGCAGGCATATAGCGGGGCATTACCCGCTAAGCCCTGCAAGTGCGTGAAAGCGCAGTTATTCTCGATTATTTATGCTCTAGGGCAGGAACAATGCAATCTGGGGCAACACAACCTGGGAGTGCACGGCTCGCTCACGGGACAGATGGCATGCAAAACTGACGTGAACATTAGGTTTCGCTAGGAAAGCAGGCTTTTGGGAAACGGGGGGGAGAGAGGGCTACTTGTAACCCGAGGAACTTCTGTTTATTACATCCACACTTCTTCACCAAAATACGACCTCTACCTCTAAAAAACGCTTGCGCAACTTCAACTGGAAGATAACACCCAGTAAGTAAAAAAGGAAAATATGAAAAGGGGGTTAGTTTCTCCAGCGGCGCATTATAA
>NW_008680222.1:0-5911 GCF_000695815.1 Acanthisitta chloris | reverse complement strand
GGTCGGGTGTCGCACAGTCCAGCCAGGCGCTGGGATACAGGGCGGGAATGCCCAGCCCGGGATGCCCGGGGCAGCCTGCGGCAGTGCCAAACCCAGATTTCTTGTCTCCAGGGTCAGTACCTGTAAGCTTAACATGACCTCTTTTGGCCTTCACTGTGTTTCTGCTGTTCACTTGGAAAGAATGCTGTTATGGGAAGGAGGAATGAAGTAACTATGTAAGAAAAATTATTGAAATAGTATTTTTGAAGTAGTATCTAATAACTATTGCATATGCATTAAAACAACAGTATTAAAGATATGACCAGCCCATTTAAAACAAAGATGCTTCAAGCAGATGAACAACCTTCCACCCATAGTCCACATTATATCCAAGGATTCACATTCACTCCCAAGCAGGTGATGTGACCTTTGCTGGAACCACCTTTTACCTCAAAAATTAAAGTCTCAAAAGATGGTTCTGGGAAAATCTCAGTTAACAACAGAATTGAAAACTAAGTTTGTATCCAGCTACCAACAGGCTGTGAGGGTGAGCAGACAGCTCACAGCAATCTGTTCTCAGTAATTCTTCTAACAAAAAATCAAATGTTTGGAACAATGTGAAACACCAAGGGCAGAACGTGATGTCCATGGAATGGTTTTAGGCTTACTCGAGAGCAGACATTACGTCAGACCTGTGTTGGATGCTGGATAAAATACACACATACAGGGTCAGACAGATTTATTTTACCTGAGGACACTTTGTGATTTTTTAATGGCTTCTCTTATGAATAACTCAGCATTTATAAACACTGAGAGCCATAATAAGACATACAAGCCATCTAACCTGAAAGATTGATTCAAACATAAAAGGACAAGTCAAAGCACTGATAGAAAATCAATGTCTAATGTTTGGCAGTGCCAGGAAACAGCAAACGAGGCAGATTTTGCTTAAAATAGTCTGTGCAGCATTGCTTAATGTAAAGAAATAAATTTGCCTTTAAATAGTTCAAACCACAAGATGATCAGGGGTTATTAAAGGACTTATTTCCTTTAAAAGGTGGGGATTTTGAATATGGACAGATAATTTAGGGTCACAAACTGTAAGAAGCACTTCTCATCACTCTTGAGACTCAAAAGGGGAGGAGTACCAGGGCCAGTAGAACTTGGGGAAACACATCCCTCTAGTGGCAAAAACCTGCCAGGTGAGGAGAGAACCCTCCGTATTCCCTACGGAGTTGTCAAAAGTGGTGTAGCAAAACAGCTGTACCGTTCTGCAAATGCAAGGCAGGTATGTGTGGGGATGTCCCAGGTGCAACTTGCCTTATTCACCTCGTGTCTTTCTTCATTTGTTCTTGGTTAATGAAGGTTTCATGGCATATTTCCACATGAGTTTTTATGTAAACACTTCTTCATTCCAGTTCATCCCAGAAAAGAAGCCTATGAGTTATCCTAAATGATACCAGAAAGATTTACCCTTTTCATCTCTAAAATTGCCTATGTGGCCTCTCTATGCTAAATGCATCGGGACTATAAAGTTTGAAGTTTTCATCTGGAGATTCTGCTGTGTAGACTTAGATTTTTACTAGAAGGTGTATAATCACACAACAGACAGAAGGTGGTATCTGCTTAGCCAGCAGAGATAGGGTGACCCATAAACCCCATTAACTCATGTCAGCCTATACCATTCTCCCTGGCTTGATCCTTCTCTTCAGCCATGCAGCAATCCTAACAACCTTCAGTAAGCAGTTTCCTTATTCCCTTGTTCATCTCACTAAGCCTGTTACAGGAAGCAGAAAGCTAACAACAGTATCAGTAACTTGAATATATTTCTAAAATGATATACAGTAGTTAAAAGGAAAATACTTGGTTTAATATTTGCCCACTGAGATTCCTCTTTCTCCTGAGAAGTTTTACATGACAGACCATAAACTTTAGCCTAGGAACTGTGAGGCAGTTTTCAAGAGTATATAGAATATCCCAAGTTAGACTTAGGTTATAAAATCCCCTAAAAACCACTCAGATGTGAATTTATATGCACCACTGGCTTTTTAATGTTCAAGAACCTTTGCTTTGCCTTCTACTCCCACATCTCACAGTGTAGATAGTCATACATCCAAGCAAGCACTTTGGTTTTAATTCTGCTTTCTGAAAACACAGGAGCTATCTGAGGTAATAAAACCTCAATAATGAAGAAGTACTTGTCTAAAGTGGTAGATACAATCCTAGTAATGCAAAGATCTGAAGGTATTTTTTTTACTTCGCTCATCTTCCACTAATTATCTGACACAAGGCACTGAGACAGGAAAAAGCCTTAGTTTCCTGTGTCCTTCACCTGAAACTTTATGTACTAGAAATCACACAATGTAATCTGGTGTTACCAACGTGTTTCATATATGTTAGGTCACAGAACACCAGTGATGTTCCTAAGGAAAGGAGTAATTGTTAGCAACTGACGTAGGGCATTTTTGCTGATTAACAACTTTAATAGCTGTATGAGCTTAACTGTCACACAATTTCTTTCAAGATACTGGAATCAACACAGACATTGTTTATTCATTTCCATCAGCAAGCAGCAGGATGTCTATTCCATTGCTCAGTCACAATTTGTCATTGTGCATTGAAGACCATTCATACTCTTAATTGTCAGGTGTGGATTTCATAGAATTGTCAACAAGATTCTTATCAGGTGTTGGATAATGATACCAAGGTCCATCCCCTCTCTGCCTCATCAGTCTGCGTGCCTCCAGCTCCATCATCCTGGAAAATAAGAGCAAGAGACACACTCAGCATGAAGTTTATTGATGTACTGATGTTTAACATCACGGCATTACTGACAACATCAATGACTTTAGCATCTATGGTTTATAAATACTGATGAAACATATGTAATAGCTAATAGTTTCACATTTTGGTAAAACATGAGTTATTACATCCTTCATTTTTTTCTCAGCAAGTCATTTCACAAAGGAGCAATAAAAATCTTTGCAGGAATTCTGTCACAGATTCTTGCCCGGCTACGAGCATTCACAAAGGCATAAAGAACTGTTCATTTGCTGACTCAGGAAGACAGAGCTACACCTTTATAAATATCAACTGTTCTGAAGAGCCCCTGTGATTTTACAAGTCTGCTCTTGGATTGTTCTGGTAATCTGAATACTGAGAAGGCAGATACCATAACTTCCACTCTGGCACCAGCCAGTGCAGCCAGCACTGAGGGTCAATTGATACATGAAGTGTTATGTCAGCATCCAACTCAGTATGTTAAGCAAAATCAAAGAGTCAACTACAGTTTGTATCAGTATTTTGAACCCCTCACCTACACCACATACCTCATTTCAGCTTTCCTTGATTCAATGTCAAGCATAGCCAGCTCCTTCTCATAGTCCTTTTCCGGGGGGTCAAGTAAGTAACGAGCTATCCAGCGACTTATAGGGTGCTGGGAAACATAAAAGCAGAGATTATTCATGCAATCTGCAAGTAGAAATGTCATCATAACTGAATTATTTTGTATATTCACAGTCCTGAAAAGATGTCATTGGCACTGTAAGCGCTGTCATTCAAACCATAACAGTAAAGTTAAAACATCCACAACTACTTTTGAGATCAGAACCCTAAAAAGCCATATTACTTCCACCATTTAATGCCAACATAACCTGCAGATGACTATTCTGCAGCAAAATTAAAAGTTAGTGGAAGACATGTGATTTATTTTCATAGAATCATAGAAAGTGGTTGGAATGGAATGCACCTCAGAGACCATCTAGTCCTAACCCCCTGCCCTGGGCAGGGACACCTCCCACCAGACCTGGTTGCTCAGGGCTTTATCCAGCCTGGCTGTGAACACTGCCAGTGCTGGGGCAGCCACAGCCTCCCTGGGCAACCTGTGCCAGTAAAGTTCCTTAAACTGCCACTGTTATCACAGAAATGGGACTCCAAACCTTACTGCAATCAGTAACATTTCAAAGTTTTGCTTCCACACAGAGAGCATTTCACTCGGAACAGAAGTCTAAATAGTCGCAATAGTATTGCTGAATTCAACTACTTCCTCCCAGAAACAAAACAGTGCTTGCAGCAAGGAGCCAGGGGCTAATTTTAAGAAAATGAAATGAAAAACCTACAACCTTCAGTTTCTGACTAGAGAAATCTTCATTTTTAGATATAAAAGTGGGTGTGATGTTGGACTTGAAAACAACACTGGCAAACAAAACTAAAGAAAGAAATGTCACCTTCAATTCCAGTGTCCTAAGATGTTGTAGAAAAAAGACAAGAACTGCAGGCTGTTATAAAAGAATTCCTAGCATATAGCTTCAGCAGGTTACTTGCATGAAGTTAACACATCATTTGCATCTCCTTATGTCAATAAACATATTTAATACAGCAATGTGCATGTTCCATCAAGCTGAAAAAAACTATGTTTACCAAAACTGTAACTGCAAAATCTGAGTTCTACTACACTGACACACATTATCATAGTCCACACATTTCACTGCTAGAAGTAGCATCAAAAGGAAGACTGTCCATAACATGCCACCCTTTTCACATGTCACACTCACTTTGTAGTACTCCCAGTACTCTGGAACATAACCTTCAGGAATCTCTGCTAGTTCAGCTTCACCTGACAAGGAAAGGAGAAATATTTATTGTATGATTTTTTAATGTACCTTATATTCTGCCTTTCCATTAGGAAAAGATCATTATTTCACATGAAAAGCACTTAATCCCTCAATCTGAGCTCTAGGAGGAGAAATTGGACTTGTAGTTCTTCCAGACACATCACACTGCATGGATGTAGCTCACAAACTTTAAGTGACACAACAAAACGATGAAATCAGCAGCTATACAGAACAAACAACTTGGATCAAGTCCCCAGAAATGCCCTTTAAAGTATAGGAGCTGAAAGCATGGGGCTTTACTAATTTCTCTATTAAATTAATTACATATTATTACAGCAGTAGATTTAACACATGTATTGCCAAGCAGAATTTTGGCATCTTTGCTAGATAAAAGGCAACACTTATTCTTGTTAAAGTAGTGTGCAAAACAAGGTAATACAACACAGAACTGTTCACTAAACCGCACTGAGGTTTGAAAGACTGTAAAAAGGTGGATTTTTTCCAGTTTTAAATTTATAAGGCCAATTTCATGGTCTTCAAGCCTCAAAAGATGTTTTTCCCTATCCAGCATGGTTAGTTCCCAGTAAATAATTCCAACTGTGTAGTTAGCCATGGCAGAACACTCACCAATGAAGATGTTGACATATGTTATGAACAGTACTGCTGGGATTCCCGTCAGGAATATGTAGAATCTCTGTGTAGGGGATAAAAAGAAACAGCATGGGAAACTCAGGGCCCTGACAAGATTTAGATGAGATCTGTCTGAAGATGGTGTAAGAGTTATTGGCTAGTAACTCTTAGATTTGCATTCCTAGGTTAGAAAGGGATGTTGTATGTTGATTCTGTCCTTCCCTCCCTGACGGAATGTGACATAACTTCTGTATAACTGCATAAATATAAAAAGAATTCTTTTTTTCTGTATGTATATGAACACTGCTGTTTAAAATGAATGAATGAACTAGAACAGGAGAGACAGAGTGTCCATGAGCATGTTCAGTTCAGCTTTCCCTCTCCCAGCAGGGTCAGTCCCTGCAGCAGCAGACAGCACTGCCTCCCTGAACACTGCCACAGAATCTGGGGGTGAATGCCTTCAGCACTTAACTGGAATGAGGCACTAGCAGCAGAGGAATAACCAGGAAAACTCATCACATGCAAGGGAGTTGTATAAAACTGGCTGTTCCCGTCATAATAGGCTTTGTCCAAAACCTGCTTTTTGCGGGATCAAACTTGGGTCAGCCTTCCTAAATCTCACCTCTGGTGTCATCTCTGATGAAATATCATCTCTGGTAACCCTAAATAGTATATCTCTATTTATTAAT
>NW_008680221.1:20817-22641 GCF_000695815.1 Acanthisitta chloris | reverse complement strand
ATATATATATCTAGATATATATATATAGATATCTCCTTATGGACTGTAATCCTGGTCATAACTGTCTAAACCAGTAAACTATATTAAAAAAATCTTGAATCTGCATAATGTCATTGCACCTTTTGGCTTCTGCATCACTCTCCTTACTTGTATGGAAAATATTAAAAAAAATCTAGATGAGCACCCATGTGTAATTTTCCCCATGCTAAGTTTCAGACTTCTTCACAAAGAGGTTCAGCTGCTGAGAGTAAGAAGGGAATATTAGATTTTTCATTGTCTGTTCCGAACACCAGAGGCCAAGGATTCCATTAAGGGACCCTTCTTCTGAACCTTCCTCATGCAAAAAGTGTTCAAACTCTCCCTTGTGGCTGAAATGCACTTTTCAATACACTTGGAGTTTATTTTCAGGGTTTGAATAGAGCAGGTGTCAGACATAGGCTTTTTTCACAGATTTATTTTTATTTCAAATTAATTTGTCCAATTCTAGTTGAATATCTCTTCCTTTACATGAGTGGGTGGAATTTTCTGCCTATTTCCATCAGCCGTTTGATGATTCTCCCTTTCGACTCCGAAACTGAAGTCCTATAAGCTGTTTCTAAAAGGACAGTGTACTTAGCAATTTCATTTAGACTTCATCTAAGACCACTACAGCATAAACTGTAGGCTCTTATCCTTCTTTATAAATTTCTTAACATTTTCATCTCTTTGGTTCCAGAGGTTTGTACAAAGAACTCTTATAGCTTTTTTAAATTTGTTCCAATTCCCCCTTCTGGTTGAAAATGGTGTCTAATTCTTGCCAATAGGCACTATTCATGCTTTAGTATGTAATATTAGATTTCTGTTTTTGAAGATACTTTGTACTTTGAGTAGTATTTTAATTCTGTTGTCGCCATTGTTGTGCAGCAAGTTTTTCCATCTTCCAAAAGCATGTCCACCAAGTTAGATCCTAAGACGCTGCTTTGTAGGCTGGGCTAAACATGCATAAATTGTACAAGTCAAACTGCTTAAGAGCAGAATCCTGGAATGCTAGATGAACTGTTATTGTAAGTCTGTTCTTTTACCTTAATTAAAAATTTACAAAGCCTTTGTGAGCTATTTAGGTTGTTGGTAATAGGTATACAGGGGCATTTGTGTGAGATGAGGAAGTTCGCTGTACACAAGTCTAATAAACAATATGAAGCACATTCAGATGGCTTCATCTGTTCATGTATAGATAGTAGAGTTTGCTGTTCGTGGAAGAGGAATATTCAGAGAAGAGAGATCTAGGAAACTGTTGTAAAAATGTCATGCAAATATGGAAAATGAGATTTCATATGCACTCAGACTGTGTTCTGTGGCATCACAAATTTCTGTGGCTTAACAGTCTCACTGTCTTTTTTCCCTATGAAGTGAGATCCTCAAAGACTAAAATAACCTATATTTGTGCTCTTCATACATAACACATGAAAAGGACAGCTCTGTTTAATAGAGAGCTTCAGCTCTGAAAAATTTGTTGTACATGACATAATATTGGAAAAAAATACCATCTTTCCTCTGATAAAATATTCTGAAAGCTTTCTGAACACATTGCTGCATTTTAGTTAAATAATTAAGTCTGTTCTGCTATTATGAAAACTATGATATGAGTGAAAAACATTCTGCAAAAATTAATATATATATACTGCCAAGTCGAGCATGAAGAACAGTGTACTCTTACTAAAAGGTTTTCTCAACATAATAAATAAGCTTGCTTTAATCTCTAATGATTTCCAATGTGTACTACTCTTGTTATTACGGCTAATAGCAAAGGTTTAGCTTGCTTGTAGTTCCTTTATCATTAAAACT
>NW_008680221.1:4508-20796 GCF_000695815.1 Acanthisitta chloris | reverse complement strand
CTAAATACTGAAGTCCGTAAAAGGTAACTATAAAGCTGGATGACAAGCGAACCTGATCTCACTGGGACATATATCAGAAGGCAATATCATAATTTTTATTTTTTTATATCACATAGCTGCTTCTGCTTTCTGCTATAGCATTTTCATTAAAATCAAATTTTTGGCATCAGAGCTGGTGAAGATTATAAAAGGAAGAAGACATGATATCCAGCTGTGCAGTCAGAGCATCAATTTGCCATTTAGAGAAGGCTTTGACCTTACTGTGGATTGTCATGTCCAAAAATTAAGCTTAAAAATACAACTTCATTATATAAAGCTTATGAATTGAAAGCCATATTGAAGTCTTTTGATTTGGGGGAAAATGCATCAAATTCTCTCCTAGTATGTGCAGGAAAAGAGGTAAATAAGGTGCATTTTTCTCTGTTCCTACCAACCAGAGCTGCCTAATTAGGGGTTAACCTTACCGTGCACTGGAATCTGTTCCCAGAATAAATGAGATTAGTGATAGAAAGGCAAAGACAATTTTCTTTGTTGTTCTTTTATTAGGCTGTAAGGTCTGAAGCAAAAATCTTTACTGTTCTGTTGTTTGTGGAACTTACTTCATATCAGGAAGTCTGTGTGTGCTAGCAGTATATAAATTCAGTATTTGAGGAAGTATGTAGAAATATCTGAAAAGACATAACAAAGGATAGTCTCAGTATAACAGCTGAGATAGTAGGAGTGCTATGTAGCTACTTGGTCTGGGTTAAAAGGTCTTGTTTTTTGTTTTTGGTTTTTTTTTTTTTTTAAATTTACCATTACTTGACATTAAAGTAGAAAAGAAATAAAGTTCTCTGTTCTTCTCCCTTCATCCAGTTAACAGAGAAAATTAATAGAAAAAATGGCATATAAAGCGAGGGCACAACGCATGTACTGCAAATTTGAGGTCTGTTATTCTGCTAAGGAATTAGAAGTGTACCCTTACAGGCACTGAATGGTGCATACTACTCAACAACAAGTTAAAATGACTTGTATAACTGTACCCTGGGGACAAAAAAAAAATAAAATAATTCTGTACCTGAGGGCTATATGCCCTTTCCACAGTGCACTTCACTGTGTGTTTTGTCTTTTTTTTCTAATACTGTCCTGTTGGGTAGTTCAAGACCAAATAAGATTCCCCCTTATCTTTGTTTCCCTAAGGCTAGACAAACCCAGTTCAGTCAGCCTCTCCTTGTACATCATGCTCCAGCCACGTAATCATCTTCGTGGCTCACTGCTGGACTTAGAGAGGGCAAACAGAAAACCAGAGGCTACTCCCAGTAGAAAGATGAAAAATGGAAAATCTTTCTGTAGATTAACACAATAAGAAACTTACTGTCGGACATTGGGGCAAAAGAATTACCAGTTGAATGCCAGAATGCATTCTCTATAAAATCTTAGAAATTTGAATAAATACATTGAATATGCTAAGCAGTTTGTCTTCTTCATGGGTAAAAGGACATTGTCGTTCTGTTTGCCAGATCATTTCAGTGTCTCTGAGAGATGCAGCAATGAGAGGAACATACAGTGCTGTATGGCAAGGAGAGTGCATAGAGAGTTATCTTCACATATAGGAGATACAATGAGGAAAATTTGTAATTATTCATGATGATGTTTCTTAATGCTTTGGAACCCCAAAATCTATGACATTTTTCAAATGCAGAACTTTTACAAGTCATGAGTCAGCAAGAATATACTGAAGTCTGTATGTATGGTCTTGATTCTTCCTAAGTCTAAATCAAACCATTGTGAGAAATAGTGCTAAGAAACGTTTTATAAAATATTTTGATACATTCACTACTTTTATCTTTCATTTCTCTTTTTATTCTTTGCATAGATTAATCCACACAATTGTACTAATGGATGCTTATCCAAGAACACTCAAGTCAAAATTTACTTTAGTCAAAATACTTTAGTCAAAATTATTCCATTTACTGAATATATAGAATGGTGAGGGGAAGAGGTGATGGAACAGAGTCCTGGGTTTTTGCCTAATAAAGTGGTACAAGGTGATGAGTTTAATGACAATATAAATTTATATGGCTGATTCTGATTCATGAATTGAGGTTTTAGTATTTTCCACTGGGAAAGGATCCAAAAACCCCACGAACAAGTAAGCTTATAGGCAAATGGATATTGACATGAATGAAAACAGGTTGCAGTTAGGCTTCATCTGCAAGTTTGTTAGGTTTAACTGTGTTGTGCCTTTTTATTCATACACTTTTTATGCGATGTTAATAAGCACCTAATAGCTAAAAGTGCCATTGCAAGCTGGTGTATTTCATATATAGCAGTAACTTAAAAAGTGATTACTCTCAGAAATATTTCTTCTTAGATACCCACAGGAATCTAATGAATAGAAGTATCCCAGAGGAGACAGTTTGGGTCTCTATTGATTTTCACTTTTATCAACATTCTAATGCTTGCAACCTGAGGTAAGCCCTGCAAACCTCAAAGAGATGTCTCTCCACCTTCAAAGGGTGATTATTTCTATTTTGAGCCTTCTATTTTATATTATCAATCTTTCCATCTGAATGATCAGCATGTAGGCTTGGTTTGAATAATTTAAAAAACAGCTACTGTTAATAGCAACCAAGTAATCTGACTCGATCACCTTAAAGCTAACTTGAAACTTACTTTATAAACTGAAAACCTTGCAGATTTGTAAATTTTCAGATTAATCATATAAATCTGATTAGGTCCATTTTAAAAGTCTGATATGTTTAGAAATTTCAGTCCAATGATAGATAATCATCACCTGTCTAGCTAGCTGTTTTATATCAAATTAATACATAATTATGTTGTGCTAATTTTAATATATTAATGAGCTGGAAATATCTTTTTCAATACTCAAGATCAGCCCCTAGTCTTGCCAAGAAAGATGCATGCTTTTCTTCAGATTGTTATACTACCTTACCTCATAATTCAAGAGGAATTGATGAATAATTGTGTTTACACAAATAAATCATATTTAGTGATGTATGTATGATTATTGTCAGGTAGTGAATCTTATTTTTTTATAGCTTTGGCCTCTAGAAATATATACGTTTGCTTCATATGTAACACTGGATGATTGATTTCGCGTCATAGAATGCAGAATGGTTTGCATTGGAAGGAACCTTAAAGATCATCTAGTTCCAACTCCCCTGGGCAAGGACACCACCTACTAGACCAGATTGCTCAAAGGCCCATCCAACTTGGCCATGACACTTCCAGGGATGGGGCATCTGCAACTTCCCTGTTCAACATGTTCCAATGGTTCAACACCCTCACAGTAAAAAAAATATTCCTATTATCTTAGCTAAACCTACTCACCTTCAGTTTAAAGCCATTCCCCTTTGTCATGTCACTGCATGTCTTTGTAAATAGTGTCTATCTGTCTTTTCTGTAGGCTTCCTTCAGGTACTGGAAGGATGCAGTTAGGTCGCCCCGAAGCCTTCTCTTCTCCAGAGTGAACAATCCCAATTCTCTCAGCTTTTCCTCATAGGAGAAGTGTTCTATCCCTCTAATCATCTTGGTGACCCTCCTCTGGTCTCACTCCAACAGGTCAATGTCCTTCCTCTGCTGGGGACCCCAGAGCTGCATGTCTCTTTTCCCATCCATAGAAGAATTGTTTCTAACAGTTTATTCCCTTTGACAGGGAGGCAATAGCCTCTGAAAGACAGAAATCATGCAATAGATTATGTAGAACAGTGAGCTTTTTAATTTATTGCTTAGAAGGTTTTATTTGGAAGGATTTGAGATACATGTTTAAGACACACTAGGTTACAAATGTTTGATATAGAACATCAAGTTAGAAGTCAAGCTGCTGTCAGTGTTTCCTTGATTAAAAAAATCAAATATGTATTAATGATGTATGGCTACATACAGAAAAATGCCTATAGAAAAATACCTGTGAAGTGCTAAGTACTCTCAGGTTCCGTTGTAATCAGCCATGCTGAACTCCAGGTAAGTAGAGAGAAAAATGTATTTCCTCTTCTTGCTTAAGCATGGTAAGAAAATGATTTTTAAGTTTATATTTTGCTTCAGATAGAATTGCATAAAGCAAGCAAATTCCATTACCTACCAAGGTCTTAGTTAATATTGTTTCTTTCCTGATAGAAAAGGGTTTAAGTTCTTTCAATGCAATTTACATAAAAATACAGAGACCTTTTAATAGGAAATTCTGGAAAAAACATAAATAAGAAATAACTCCATACCTGCAAGTAGATAGAACATCAATTCTTATGCCAACGAAAGTTAAATCAGAAGTTAAAACAAACAAACAAACACACAAAGCAACCAAAAACCTATTGGTAGCTAGGAAAGTTCATAAGCAGAAAACAGCATCTTGACCAGTGCCTTCGGGTATAGCAGAAGCAGATACAGAACCAAGCTGAAGACTACTGTGTGATTAAATATTTATTCTATAGAATATATTATATATTGGATAATATGTTTCTCGGCTTGGTTTATGTATTACTAAAACTAATATATCTTCTTTTACATCTTAGAAATGGTAGGAAAATTTTAGTCCTGAAAAACATAGGATAAAGGAGAAAATGTAAGGAGCCTGCTATTTGACTGGAGGAAATTGAAATAAGATTGTAAAAGACACAAAACTGGAACTTTGTATATGATTTACTCATCCTTGTTAATGAGGCTTAGAAATTATCTCATTTTATAGTCTAGCGAGACAGCAGAGCAATATCCAGAATTTCTGATATAAATATAGGAGCAAAAATGTATTTGCTTTAAAGCAAGCCTGCTGGATGGGAATAGCCATTATGGTCAACAATGAGGCAATGAATCTGTGCCTAAAGCAGCATAGTAAGGCTTTTCATAACTTTTTGTATGCATAGTGAAGAGTAAATTTGCAGGAACATCCACAGAGATTTAAATTAATTTCAGAAAGAAAATTATTACATTAATTTGTTTTCCACAAATATAATTTTGAATTAGTTATTCAGTATGGGTTTTCCCAGTTGCCTTTAATAAAATGATAGAGATGGGCTTATGGGGAGAATCTTAATTGTTCAGCTTTCTGTTTCTGACTCATTTTCAAACTTAGTTATTAGTGGGAAATAGCTGAAGTAAATGAGTGTTTGTGAACTGTCATGCTTGATTCTAAGCTTTTGCTTGGGTTTATTCAAAGGTTAGTAGATGTTTAAGAACACAGAATATTTTAGTTTTGTTCTAAGTAGTGTCCTCCAGGGAGTTCTGTTTCAGAAAGAATTTCACTGTGTATAACATTGCATAGTCAGAATTTAAAGTGAGTTTATAATTCTTTTAACCTTACAAGCATAGTGTCTTAATTTAAAACAGCATGTTGCAGCTCATGTTCCTATGACTCAGTTACGAGTAACAATGCTTTATATCTTTGCATAGAATTTCTCTGTTACAGTGTTTAAAATGTGCAGAGCTCATAGCACAGAGGAGAGCAAATGAAAAATGGTCAGCTGTCAAATACAAAGGAAGAATCAGGATGATTATAAAAAGATTATTTTTCATTAATAATTTTCACCTGAAGGACATAATTATACAGACTACTGATAGGATAATTTCTCATTTCTTCAACAGATTAAAAGTTGTTAACTCATTTGCTTTATGAAGAAACTATTTCTGTAAAGGTTAAGTTTGTACAGTTGGACGTAGGCAGGGAATATCAAATTCTGAATGCAGAACATTATGGTATCAACATAATATATCCATATTCCTAGAATGAAAAAGGGCCATACCGAGCTATCACTGTAATTCTGCCTGTGAATTCGAATGTGTAGGTATAGAAAAAAAAAAAAGTTTAGCATTTTGCTGATATGATTATTCTTCCTAATGCTACTGTTTTTTCATTAAAAAGTTATAGACAGAGGTTTATGCCAAACTGGTAAGTAACAGGGTTTACCAGAAGGATAATATAACAAAAATTATAGTGACAATCATTTACAAATACTCTTCTTTCCTGCCATGACTGTTCAGAACAGCACTGCATGCTTCCAGCTAAGCTTACAGAGTTTTGTACGTTTTTGCAGTGTTCCTGAGACAGACTTGAGCGGGGAATACTTTCTGTGATTTGAAACTCGCTTCTCTCCTTCCATTCCCACTAAAGAAAGAAAGAAGGAAAGAAATCTTGTGCTTTTCCACTAGTCCTTTCAAATGCGTGAAAGAAAGAATGCTAAGCTAAGTGTTAAGATTGGCGGGTTTTAGCACTATCTGTTACACAAGACCTGTAGTTTCTAGCTTCCGAGGCTTGCTAGACTAGTTTTGTGGCATATCGACTCTGAAAAGTGACTATGCCTTGGTGACCCTGAAGCACAGATTCAGCGCGGGTCGCTGGCTGTGTGGCTGCAGTGTGAGCTGCAAGCTGAGCTGGGACGGCAGAGCCCTGGACAATGGGCCGTGAGCCTCGATCTGCAGAGCACAGGGCACGGGGAGCTGTGGCAACGCCAGGTCATCCCCACGGACACCACGGGAGCTGACGCCTCCCAGACCTCTGTGGGTTTGGACTGTCCCAGGTAAAAGTCCAGGGGTTCCTTTGTTCGGGGCCCCTAATAATTTACTTATTGCATCAAGATTACATTATTTTAAGGATCGGGACATCTGAGACTCTACTGTGGGAAACGTGGGGTCGAGCCGGTAAGTTGGACTGGTCTGACTGAGTGTGGTGTGCAGAGCTGCCCAGTGGCTTTGGTCCTAACTCAGGTGCTGCGAGTGTGACTGCCACAGTGGCTCCTTAGCAGTGACTATTGTTGCTGTAATTATAGTTCATATTCAGTAACAACACTGTGTTCAATATTTCATTCAAATCAAGATGCTGACGCTAGAATTACGTACTGAGAGAACTCGTTAGAAGTTTTTAAAGTGAGCTAAATAAATGCGCCGCAAAATGTATTTCACAAATCTGTTAAAGTATTTATAATAGATCTGTAAAGGATTATGAAAAATCCACAGGGGATGCAGAATTAGGCGAATAAATTGTTCAAGGCCAGGAGCTATCGTGCATTTATTGTACAGTGCTTTCTTGTATACTGTTTATGCAAAACAGGTGAATGGCAAAAAGAAAAGTAGCACTATGCAAAGTTTAAGAGAGTAAGCAGAGATGAGGGCTGGAATAATAGTAACAAAAATAGTTCCCTCATGATCAGTTTTCCAGTCTTTGCCTATGCATTATCACTACAGTGCTGAAGAAATTAAATGTAGGACAAATGATTAATGTAAGCGTGTTTTATAAGGCGTGTCATTTATTGGCCTTTTGAGTTAGCCCATTCATAATCTGGTTGTCTTTTCCTGAAATGTACACTGGCCTTTCTGAATCTGCAGCAACATTTAAATGTGATGGTTGTAATACCTTAATTGGGAGCATTTCTGTCTATAACTATATACCATTTTAAGAAGGCTGTTTTCATTTTCATGTGGTATTTAAGTGTGCCAGAGATACATTTGCAATATTTGATGAAGTATGATGCATGTATTATATTTGTCTTGTAAGGGTTGTAGTGGGCATTATGAGGCTTGCTACTTACCTGCTCTCTCACACTTTTTTTGATAGGTTTGCAACTAAAGATCTATCTACATACACTTTGTATGCTATTGTAGTATGAGTAGACATAACCAAGCTAGCCTTCTAGTAGTTAATTCATACAATGCAGGATACAGCACAGAGTGCTACAGGGTTCATCTATCTTTCAATACTGAGCATCCTTGCTAGGACTGTATGCCATATCCTGTGCTGCTGCTTTTTTTTCAGTCTTCGCTACCAGGCTGAGTAGAAAAAGGCCAGATTTTATGTCTAGCTACCTGGAGTCATACCTGCTAAATCTAATAGAGACATAGATGGAGACATTTCCTCACATTTGTTCACAACAGTCCATCTTTGTTTAACCTTGGTGCCATAATACACCTTTAGAGCCCGGGCTCTTTAAAGTAATTACATCAGTCGTAGCAATCACGGTTCTAGCGATTTTTCAAACAGCTGAAAATATATTAAACTGTGAAGCCCAAATGTCTGGATGTTAATCTTGTCTCTTGTCAATTTATTTTTGCACTTGTTTTTAGTTAGATGTACTTATTTTTCCAATCTCTATTATTACCTAAGTCTATGTGAGCTGACTTAAAAGCAAAACCAGCAGAGCTTGTAGTGTAAAATCTCTTCCTGGAAATTAGTCACTATTAACAGATTATCAACAAAATGCATCTGAAGACATTCCCCAGGCCAGACTGTACCTACTCTTCTCTGGTAGGAATGGTTGTTCTAATCTTAACATCCTGGCTTTCCCTAGGGAGCCACTCCTACTCCCTTTCATGCAATAGAGGTAGCAATCCCCCTGCCTCAGTGAATCAGCAGTATCCACTTAACCTCTTCTCAGCAGGATAAGCACCTGCTAACAGCATGGGGTATTGCTGGGAAAATTATGAGCCTGCTAGCTTATATGTTAACAGTGATTAATATTTGGTATTACTGTTTCAATATGTAGGAGGCATTAACGCTATTGAGAAACTGCCTTAACCCCAGCTGCTGTTCCTACAGAGATCACTCTCATTTAGAAGATGTAGTTATGGACTGCTTCTGCCAAGAGAGGAAACGGAAGCATCTTTCATAGCTTAGACAGCAGAGACATGGTTACAATACTGAGTCTTATATGTTAAAAAAAATAAATGCAGGATTCAAATTTATGTACAGTCCCTGTGAAGTATCAAAAGATAAGGACTCCATGTTTCCTAAAGTGTGTGTGGGGAAGGTGGCATTAATACTTGGCTACTTTTGCATAGATTAAATTTTTGGAATGGAATTACTTAGTTTCAGGAATACGAGCACACTAAGGTAGTAAGAGCACACTAGTGTTCTATTTTCATCATAACCACCTGCTTTCCTACACTGAAAAATAACCTTGCTGTTTCCTGAAGTTTTATGTAAATGCATCAGGTGCCTGGACATTCATTTTTTTTATAAGTTGGTTGCATATTGCTAATGGTTCACCAAGTTTTTAGGAACGGTTAGTTTCTAAACTATATATAGCAAGCAGAAGACACGAAAATATAGAAAAGATTTGGTTTTTTATTTAACCTTTAGGATAATACTGTAGGCCTTTCTACTGAGATTTTAATATCTGCACCAGCAAATATTACCAAAACTTACAGGAAAACTGCAAAACTTGAATTGTATCTACCCTTATTACATCTACAAAAAGACAGAATGACATTTTAGTCAAGCTTTGAAATTATTTTATTAATGTGATATGGATACCTCAAGAGGGCTTCTCTTCAAACAAAAATAAAACATTAATGAATATTTATTTGAATTGTTGGAGTAAGCTACTAGGATGTTTTTCCAAACCTTTATCTGTCATAAACAAGTCCAACTCCATTTGTATTTGTTATTTTTTTGTATCTATGATACACCAGAACACAATATACATTCACTTTCACTTTTGTTTCTCTCCCCCGTTTTTTATTTGTGCCTTTAATTTCCATAGTGGTAGGCAGTCTGAATAACCTCTTCTTATCCTTCCCTTAAGTTTTCTCTGACTTCATACTATATAACATAATAATTAATAATATAGTCTTACAATTGTCTTGATTATTCTGTAGTCATAAAAAAAAGTCATGATTTATATGAATATCTGCCTATTTTAAATGCTACAAAATTCTTTAGTCAGACTCCTACTTTCTTGTTAGGAAAAAAAGCCCTACACCCATATTCATCTGCTAGACCATTGTAAAATACTATTTAATTTTTAAAAAGATCACCAGCTTTTAAATGTGGCATTTGTTTTCCCCATGAATCTCCATTCCAGATTTGGTTGGCTACCAGAGACATAATGATGCTAACATATGGACATTTCCTGGTACTTCTGACACAGATATTTTTTTGTCAGTCTGCCCTCCTTTTAATGAGTTTTGTGTGATTGGGGGGTTGCAATGCAAAGAAACAACACCAATTGTGCCATAGTTTTAACAAATGAAAACTGTCACCTGCATTTTTAATCATTATGGGAGCTGAGGGCAAAGCTGTATTTGCAATGCCCATTGACCTGACCAGGGTAGGTGGTGCATGCTGTGCTGATTTCAGCTTAGTTGAAATGCCCTGGCTCCTTGATCTTACATCACTTTGTGTTAAGCCCATGTTTCTGGAAAACATTGGAAGTGGTTTCTTTCTCTTTTTGTAATGTACACAGTGAAAGAATTAAAATCTACTAACAATATACACATACATGATTTGTTGGTTGATAAACTTCTGGCATCACTGAAGCTTCTAAATGTATATAAGATGTAAAACCTAGAATATTTCTAAGTAGATATTTAAGAGGAAAAGTAACAGTGCAAGATATAGTGCAATTTTCACACTTTGACATCTTGCAGAAACCACTATACAGTTCTTTACTGCAATTTCATAAACCAGTGAAAAAAAATACAAGCAACTCCACCCCACAATCCCTGCTAATAATTTGAAGCAGCATGTTTTCAGTAGCAACAGTATGTTTTCCTGTAGTACTAATATCATACTTGACAAAGGAATATAGTTTGCCAGAATGGCTAGACAATGAAGATTTTATGTGTTATTAGTTTATAGAGCTTAAATTTAGAATTTAGCAAGTGCTTTTAGATTGTTTGATGGGGCAATTTCTAACAAAATCTGCTATCTAGACAGTAACAGAGAAGCTACTGTGAAGAGAAGGCAAATGTGTACTTTTGGGTACTTTGAGTGATTAAACATATATTGTAACCAATAAAGACGACAGTTTGCCTTAGCTTGTTATGACTTGTCTTAGAATTATTTGTGTAAAATATATTTGCTATTTTTCAATTTCACAACTGAAATTTTTCCTCAAAGCTATGCTCCATTTGTAGTTATATTGAAAATATATAAAATCTAAAAAAATGCATTTTTTGCATTAAAAGTTATTAAAAATTAAGCTACTGCAGTAAAAGGTCATTGCTCATTGTCTGTTATTATTCTGCTATCAGTGTATTTTTTAGATATTCCAATTATATTATATTCTATTAGCCTAGAGGTGGCAATGATGTAGACCCAGTTTTTACATTATCATATTTAAAATTACTCTAATCTTCTCTGCCAATATTTCTAAAAAGAAGAAGCAGAATTAAAGAAAAAAATACTATTTTAAACAGGAAAGCATGTTTATCTTTCAGTATTTTTTTCTAATAAAGGCAAATAAAATAATTTTGTCAAGCAGTAAGGCTTGGCTAGGGCTTTTTCACACAGGGAAAAGGTGACATTAAGAAAAAACCCCACACCCTTGCATTGAAGTTTGTTTGCTTCTAAATTGTACTTACTGCTAGTGAGTTAACCTGAGTATCCTGAAGATTCTCTGGTTCATTTCTTTGGATCTCTTCTATGGGTGTAACTGCCAGGGAGGAAGCTTCTGTGTGTCTCCTAAAAATATTTAAATAAGCTCTTTTACATGGGATTTAAGGGTTTAAGGTATTGTCTCTTCAAGGTTTTTTTACTGAGAAGAAACTTGAGACAGATAAATGCAGCTCTTAGTGGCTCCCTATGTAAAACAGGTGTTTAGCACTGTGTAATTTCCCTTGGTGATACATAATATTACTACAATAAATATGGAATATATACATACTCATAAGCACTATTTGCTGGTACACTGCTAATTAATTTCTTATGTATAGATGAAGCACTCTTGAAACATGCTCTAGGAATTAGATTTTGTCACTTTGTTCATTCTATTGCATCTAAATATTTTGCATATTTTTTCATTATATGGAGTATGTGTTCTTTCAGCAGAAGTGTCAGGCAGTTGCAAACTTAAAATGTAGGTAGCCTCCAACCAAGAACAATGAAATTCAATTATTATATTAAGAAGGATTATCTTAAAAAAGGCAACACTTTTTTTTTTTTTTTTTAATAGGAAGGACTGAATTTTAATTGTAAAGTTGCTGCTTGGTGGTGTATACCTGTATCTTATTAACACAACCCAGGTACATAATTTTATAAAATACATGATTCTGTTCAGTTTACCTCCAGCAACATATTGTGAGTGTACATGGAGTTCATTCTGATGCTCGCATTGGGACAGTTTAATTTAACTCTAGTAATTAACTGACTGGGGGAAAAGTCTCCTCTTTAAATCTATGGTAGATTTCTAAAAGACCCCTTTGAGTGCACACAATGAAACATGATTTTGGTTTACATTAGCACTTGTACTCTATCTTCTTTTATTTATTATTAGCTAAGCTAGAAAGCAGTTTTTGCACATCTTAGTACTGTCCCAGTGCTTTTATTTCTTATTAGTATTGTAAGGTTCCAAATATTTGAAGCCCCATACAGTGAAACATAGAACACTCTGAACCTTAGCACCCATTAGTAAGGTTACAATCAGGTTGCATCAATTCAATATGGTTTTGGCTGAGTTATAATGTGTTTTCAGCTAGAATATGCTTATTTATAGTAAGGTGTTTCTATGAAGTTTAGAATGGATGACAGCTGTACTGAAAGAGGATCATCCTAAGTTTCACCTTAGTGAATTAATATTTGTGCATAAAAAGGCTTCATTTCCCTAAGGAAAATGAAATGTGTCAGGGAGCCTTTAAGATATACTATTCCTTTTCTAAGTTACAGAGTAGTTAGTATGTCATGCTAAGGAAAAAAGGTATAAAATAGTGTCTCTGTAAATGTGGTTGACTTCTGCTGGCTTTGTTCTCTTGCTACTAGTCCCGTCGAAATAGTGTATAGTATATTTTTAGATCAAAATTTTAGTGCAATGTTTTCTGATCATAAGACTGGTAAGAATAATATAGTTCCTTTACTATTTCTGGCAAAGAATTCCTGTTAGACATGGCATGGAGATTGGATTGAAGATGCTGCTATTTAACAACCTAGATGCATCAAGGTAAGTAACCTATTTGCCAGCAAAGTCTGGTTATAGACAGTCCTGGGCAAAGCATGAAAACAAAACTAGGGCAGTGAACGACTACACCTAGCCAGTCTTTCACCTTCTTTTTATAGAAGGTAGGAATACTGGGCTCTTTCTCAAATACATGAAGATAATCAAAGCCTGAAGAAGGTCTAAGTAGTACATAGTTGGAGTGGCATTCCCAGATGGTTAAAGTTGCAAGCTCATTCAAATGTGAGCAGGAGGATATGAGCTGCATGAATTACATTACAGCAATAAAACTTCCTTAATGTCTAACACAGTGGGCTAAATGATTTTTTAGCATGATGGGAATATACATCTAATTGTTACTTTGGGAAAATTTGTATTGGACCAAGATAAAAGAAAGTGAACAAGCCTATTAAAATGTCTGCAACAATAAGCATGTAAAGGCATTTTATATAACTATTTGATTTGAAACTGAAATCTTGGAATAATGTGTTGAAACTCTAATGCAATCAGGGTTTGGTTGTTGGTTTTTTTAATTTATCAGGCATTGAAAAAAGAATCAGCAGCCTTCTCTCCAAATATAGCTCTTTGGATTTTATAATATTTTTATTTTCCCCTCACTGGTGCCACATACTTTAGTCAGCTGAGGTTTGAAAACATAAAAATAGTAAGATCTTATTCTGTACAGCTGTTTGAGTGAATTAATTCCTTGTAAAATTTGAAAACAGAACCTTTAACTAAAGGTCAAATAGATGACTTTTTAACTTTCTTGTGCAATCCAAACACTAGCTGACTGGAAATAATAAAATTTACATGCCTATTTAGTGCCTATAAACTTTGCGTTACCAAGGGAAGCTGCACTTAATTACAGGTTTCCTAAGGGTCTCTGTAGCACTGATCTGGATTTGCATACGTCACTCTTGATGAATTCAAAACATCATGGATGACAAAACTTTTTATGATTGTTCAATCCAGCAGGAGCCAGCCCTGTATCTGCTATAACCAATCCTTACTTCATGTATGAACACTTGTCTTTAATAACAATAAGCATCATTTTGTTTCAAGTATTTGCAACAAAAGCAGAACTGAAGGTCATTGCAGTTAGGCAGACACGCAGAAGTGGCACTTGCTTAGGGATGTACCTCCAAATCCATATATAAGGTTTTGTTTAGTTTTTTTGTAAAAAAATTATTAAACAAGGACAGAAAAATTACCCCTGAATTTTATTATTTGTAGCTGACCATACCTCAACACAAGGTAATAATTTCTACTCATCTAGAAAACTCTTTTTTCTCCAGTAGAAAAGAAATTATGACATATTACTTTAAAATTATTTTAGTTACCTATATTTAGCAGTTACAGCAGTCTGCATGATCTGATAAATAGGCAGTGCATAGCAAGTTTATTGCAACACTGGTGGATGTTGATTAGATAGTGATGGATAAAATATTTTTTTTCATACAGTCGCATGATGCCTGTGCAGTTTGTAGCAAATAACATAGATGTGCAGTGTGTTCCTGTGTGCAAGAATCCATTTCTTGTTGCAGGTGACAAGACTTCTAAAAACATCCTTTTCTCTCAGCCTAAGAATATAAATAAGACTTGAACATAAGGTGTCATCTGTGCTTTAAAAGTTCACAAAATTCTACTGTAGCCTTGTCCTGAGTGTATATGACCTTCAAAGTCATAGAGCAGTTAGGTTGATCAGAAACAATTTCCCTAGCCAGTGTTATCAAACGAAGTGCTATGACAGGTGTCGCATGAAGCCAGCTTTGAATACTCAACTCAAATGGCCATTTTACAGGTGGATCAAAAGACAGTCACCATCTGTGCAAGTTCAGGAAAGAGCTATGAAATCAAATATCGAAATACTTAATGTGACTCTGAGCCTACCTGTTATCACTCGGGGGCAATCTACTCACACGAGGTGCAGCATGGAATCAAAAGACATGTCCACTCACCCAGAAGAACTGAAAATCTGCTGAAAGTGACTGTGTGTTTGTCCTTTCAGAACGAGGGAAAAAAACATTCACTACATGTTCAAGGAAGGTCACTGATACTGGTGTTTCTAGGTCACTTTGCACTTTATCCAGTACCCTTTAATTGGCACTGCCTAACCTGTAAGGTGTGTCAGTACTTTTGTCCTTTGTTGAGAACAAAAAGAAGCTAAATTGGAAGAAGATTTCAAATTTGTTTTAATACATGACAACACTGTGTGATTGTGGACACAGACAAACCAGTTTCTAATAGTTTTTCCACATTTCCCCAAGTGCAGTTTATGCTTTAAAAGTATTTGAAACTAACTTTAAAGGAAGTTGCTGACCAGCAGTTTTATGTCTTGATTTGTTTTAAAGCCTAAATAGCTTAGGGAAATGTTTTAGAGAAGATTTAATCCATCCACATGGAATAAAGCCTGGAAAATAAGGCGGCATAAACCTAAACCAAACTGCATTCTCATGACTTTACACTTAAGCTGTTGCTTACAGAACTAATTTAAGAGTGCCTGTGTATTGTTTATTGCCTATAACTACACTTTCTGGTAGTTGGAAGATGTTTTAAAAGTGCACTATTCAAAGCCCTTTATTAATAATGTCTTTGATCTGGTGATTAGAATTTCTCTGACATGCAACTTTGATCAGCATGTGGAATAGCTGCAAAGCCACTAACAGTGCTGCTGTCTTTCCTTGAGTAATGACTTTTTTGGCAGTACTGTAAAATTATATTTATCTGTCCTGTTGATTCCTCCTTTTATAAATTGATTCCAAATTGTTTCACTGATGACTTTGCCTTTTTGCCCTTGGACACAGAAACCTATATGCATCTAGACAAAGGAGAATATTTTGGATTTGGCTATTTGGAGTGCTTCATAACCTATTGCTTTTCACAAACATTTTTGTTTATATTTTTAAGTACAACCCTGACAATAAAGCAGTTACCAGTACAACTTTTTGTGGACCTGGGACTCCTAAAGCTGGACGAAGGCAGTGTTATTTTGCATAAGTAATGCATATTTACAAATTGAGTAATTTGAGTTATAAATGTACATTGATACATATTTTCACCACATTTTATATACTGATACACTTAGTGTTGGAAGGTTGGAGGGAATATTAATTACAGAGAAGTGATCACTCATTTGAAAGACGCATTAAACAGTTGTTTGCATCTGTGTCGACAGGACCTGTGATATCAAAGTGTTTCAAAATAGTCTTTTCCAGATGTTTTTCTAAATTTGATACTTAGTTGATTTCAGAGGGGCCTAGGATGATTATTAGTAAATAACCACGAGCTGATAAGGGAACTGAGTGTTGTCAGACCTCTAGATATATTTTTCATGGACAGACAGCTAGAACATGGTGTTATAGAAGGCAGTAGAAGTTGCAACTGTCATTTTGAGGTATATTCTATTTGATTATCTGCCTTGAATATTTAACAGG
>NW_008680221.1:0-4483 GCF_000695815.1 Acanthisitta chloris | reverse complement strand
ATAAAAATTAATATAATTATTTAAAAATCATTTTGATAGGCTAGCATACAATTGTTTAATTTAATTATATGAAAACGTTTAATGGATTTGTACTAACTGCTTGATATTTATATTGATTTGTATTGACAGAAAGATTGTTGTATTTCTTGTGCATTTTTAGTAGTATGCCTGGGGACAAAACAAGCTGGTTTTGCATAAGCCTAACTGAACTGACACGTAAGATTTTATTATTGACAATTAGCAAAGAAAATCTATTATATTGCAAGCAATTCTTTATGTATATTCTTTAGCAATATGTATTTAATGTGCATGAAACACTGATTTTAGTGGTTACTTTATTACACATACTGGGAGCATCTTAGAGGTATTGTCGTGGCTTAACCCCAGCTGGCAGTCAAGCCCCACCGCAGCTGCTCGCTCACTCCCTGCCCAGTGGGATGTGTTAGAAAATCAGAAGGGTAGAAGTGAGAAAACTTGTGAGTTGTGATAAAAACAGTGTAATAATTAAACAGAAATAATAGTAAAAATAATAAGAAATTGTAAGGAAAACATGAAAAAATATTGAGAGTAAAACAAAAGCCAAGAAAACAAGTGATATAAAACAATTGCTCACCACCAACTGACCTGACCGATGCCCAGCCAGTCCCTGAACAATGGCTCCCACAGTAACCTTCATTCCAGCTTTATATGCCAAGTGTGATGCCATGGTAAGGAATATCCCTTTGGTCAGCTGCCTTGGCTGTTTCCCCTCCCCACTTCCTATGCATTCCCATCCCCCTTGCTGGTGGGATGGATTGAGTGAAAAAAAGGCCTTGACTCTGTGCAAGCCCTTCTTGGCAATACCAAAAATATCTCTGTGTTATCAACATTGGTTTCAGCACAAATACAAAACATAGCCCTATGCCAACTCCTATGAAGAAATTTAACTCTGTCCTAGCCAAAATGAGTATAGGTGTATAATAAAATCTGTCTTAAGGCCTGTGTGATCAGAAAAACTCTCCTAGGAGTTCAGCTGTTTGAGCTGCCTAGGACCAGTCCTTTTGGAAGGACTGACTGCAATGCTCCTAAGGCTGGACCTCAAAGAATGAGATTTTGGGTTTCGATAAGATACAGTGTGTGAAAGTAAGTAGAAAAAGCTTAAATTAAACTTTATTATCTACCTTTGTTCTTTAGAAGGCAAATTGGTCAGGGGGATTCCTAGAAAATGCATGTTTACTGAATCTCGTAGCTTCTAAGAAAAACATATTGCTGCATTGCAAAGTAAAATAAGGCATGGATCTGTTTCTCTTAATTCCTCGATTGGAATTACTTTCTTTGAATATTATTTTTTATTCATTCAAATAGGAATTTTTTTTTCAATTTTTTAAATAAATCCTGGAAGACCTCACACTCTGTGTTAGTACAGCCCTCTTGGAACAAGTGTTTTATTTTTGGCTCCAGTTTGTTTTATCCTGAGCCTTAAGGACTGCTTCATCTCCAATGTAAAGTTGTCTTATTATGTCATGAATAGATGACACAGTTATTTCAGTAGTAACTTCTGGACTGTTTGAGATCCAAATATTGTAAACAATTTATGAAAGAAATAAATAAAAGTAGCATAAATTTGGAATACCTTATAATTAGTCAGTTCTCCTTATTTTGTATGTTCACGAGCTATTGTCAAAATAACTAGAGAAGACTGACTCGTTATCTGCAAGGAAAATACATATTGATGTGTGCAGTCAACATGGCAACATTAAATAACTGCAAAGCATGTGTGGTTATAGTAATTAGGATTATCTGGAAAAATGAGTAAGTAATCTGGCCCTTAGAGCATAAAAGTTTTTATAAAAGAATGACAATGTATAATTGTGTATTTTAAAAGTAGATGTATTCAGAGGAATAATGCTGTTTGTAACTAAATATTTACATTTATATTGATTATATCAATGTTATTTAAAGTTAATATAATACATTGCTATCTGCCTACATATCACCGTTGCCTGTTTTGGGCATATTTATACATAAGTGTAAATTTTAGGAACATTTCACAGTTATAGCAATTTCCACGAGGTGGTGCTCAAGCAATAAATTTCAAACTGATAATGTAATAACTATGACTGGTAACAATCTGAATTTGAAAATATGGCTATCAAACAGATGTTCTTTTCTTTAGCTATAGCTAACTTAAAGTGTGAATTGCGAGGTTAGGAAGGCTAATGAATTTATTGTGTGGTGGAAAAGTTATTTCTCCTTGTGCAGAAGACAGAAATATCATTATTTTTTTACAGCATAATACCAGAGGTTTGTGTTGGTTTTGACATGGAATTCTCATAATCCTTTTCATATCTCATACTTTGGTTATTCTTTATGTGCTGTCCACTTGTGGTTATGAGTAAAGGAAGTAGCATTCTTAAAGAGATTGTAACAGTTGCTCTAAGTAAAATGTTAGTGGATTCAACAAATTTAAATAAATCTGTCATAGAAAAATACATTGGCTGCTGATTCACTGATCATTCAACAGTAAATAAAAAATGTAGACAATACAATAATGCAAAGAGGCAGATGATGTGAGAGATGGCAATGACTATAAACAAAGCAGACGGTTTGGCATAAGTGTTTTTCCCACTTTGATCAAATAGAGCATCCTTAGCTGTTTTGCTTGCCAAAGTGCTGCATCTGGGTTTTTTAACATCCTCTGCAAAACCCTTATGTCCTCATTCAAATTATACAGACCATTTATAATTTAAAGTTCACTGTGACTACCTCTGAAGAAGAGTCAATAATTAACACTGCAAGCTTTGTTGTTTCATTACTAAACATCAAATGGCAAGAAGCAAACCTGCAATGAAAGTTTGATTCTTTTTTCCACTTGTTTCTTTCTTTAGCTGTTTTGTTGCTTGTTTTTTCATTTCTTTTTAACTTGTGGCGTTTTTTCTTTATTTTAACTTAAATGATCAACACAAATTATATCAAAAGCACAAGTGGCCTTGCTTCTATTGCAGGCATTGCTCTTGGCCAGCTGGTGCCCTCCAGTGAATATTAATAGCCACAGTTTTGGTAGATGCTTTTTCTCCTTATAACAGCAGTAACACATTTAAAAGACAGTATGCTTTTTTTTTTTAATTGCTCCTAATCTCAGGGATGTAAAACAATTTCGACATTATTCTGGAAAAAAACACTATTTTTAAAGCGCAAACAGGTCTCTCCTAGTTACTTTACTTTGTGACAGCTGATACAGCAGTAATCATCCTATTTAAATAAACTTGAAGGGTCTGTGAATAAGGAAGTCTCATAGATTTTGTTATGCAGCCGGTTGGGAGTAAAGTGATGACAGATCTGTGAAAAACAAATCAACCTTTCCCTTCTACTTTTATTTAGATATTGCACATAGAGGCTGCCTGCTCCTGCAAGGTATTTAATCACCCAACTCCTACACACATATGTTTGAGGATCTGCGTCCAAGTTCAGTGATGGTCCATTTTATAGATATTCGGTTCAGCCAATTAGAAAGAATAAAATATTTGCAAGATTTCTGTCTACAGTGAGATGTTGAGCACTTTCAATGGTGGAACTAATTTGCATTCCATATGTAGACTTTTACCTTTATTACCAAATTGTCTGTTTGTTCACTGGATCTTCATACAGGTACATTTAATAAGTATTTTTGTTTTGGCTGGAAAAATCCCTTCTGCTGTTAACTAAGCTGAAATACTAATTTCTTTAGCTTTCTTTTCATTATTTTCTAACATACTTACACTGAGTAACTACTGACAAACAGAATTGATGAACTGTTTAGCTACTAATCAATAAATACAAGGAACAGAGCAAAAAATTAATACTTTACTATCTTTGTAATCCATTGTGAATAAACTATAAATGTCCATTATGTGTATAATGCTGTCTGGTTTGTCCATGGCATTTGAGAATAGCTTTTGTTCATTCTTGTTAAGAGTCTGGTTTTGCCATTCTGAAGCTCTATGATTCCCTTTGTCTTTGATAGGGGGAGGAAAAGATTTTATAAATGCACTTTGATTATCATTAATGCAAGTTTGAGGGTCTCTTCTATTTAGATTTTTTGTACAACCGTTTTTTGTTAATCTTTGATGAGTCTGTACTTGTGCACTTCTGTGGATGAAAGAGCAATATGGACTGTCTGCAAGTAAATTAATTTCATCAGAACTCAGCTCTTTAGTACTGCCTCATTCTGTCTTCTAATTCCACAGTACTGTACAAAGGTAGAATTACAGTTTTCCCACTGGTACTGTTAAATTGCTTCATTACAGGCTCCTTTCAACATTTTAACAGCTCAAAAATTGGTTTCTTTTACTTATTATCCCATGCTCTGCATAAACTGACTTCACATTTGCTTTGGACCATTTTAGCTTTGTGTATTTTTATTTTCTTTCATCCTTTTTTTTTCCAGTTCTTTGCCTTCCCTATTATGCCTAGTTGATGTATATGCAAAGTTTACTTGACAAGTGCATTCACAAAGGCTGTATGT
>NW_008680220.1:49802-73855 GCF_000695815.1 Acanthisitta chloris | reverse complement strand
ACTGCGCGGGGTGTCACCCTGGAGAGTGAGGGGCAGCCTGACCGCACGGACGGGGAGTCTCCCCTCCGCTCTGCTCCCCACCTCCCACCGTGCTCTTCCCTCCCCCAAAGTGTCTCCCTTGGAAAGCCTCCGTGGCTGCGGATGCAAACCATGGGCAAGAGAAGCGCCGCTCCCAGCGCCCATCGCACTGGGTCGAAAGATCTTTTCAGAAATACTTGGAGCATAAAACTAGTAGCGAGTGCTCCAGCGGCAGGTCCTCTCCCCCCGCCTTCTTCTTGCAGGCTCACGAGTTCCTGCTGGGAAGAGTGCCGCCTGCGGGACTGCCTGAAACTGCTCGGCGTCTTAAATGCCTTGCACTGCCTAGACCTGAGAAGGCAGATGTCTGACTTCACTCTCCCCAGTTCTACTTGGCTTGATTATGAGGGTGGAAAAATATATATATACTGTGTCAAAACTATGCTTTCATCATGCCAGTCATATCAAATAATAAAAAGGAGGTTTGCATAGTTAATACTCCTTAAATTTGCTATCCTTAGCCAAGGAAACCCAAGCTATCTTTTCTGGAAAACATCTTCCTTCTTTGGTCAGCTCTTACAGACTAGAACTAAGATCATAGCTCTTAAAATAAGAATTGTGTCAGTTTCTAGAGTCTAATGGTTGTTAACTTGTCAGAAATATTCATAATTCTTTTTAGACACATCTGATGGATTGAAACTCACAAAAGCAAATTTTGAATCAATCTGTTTCTCCTACCTTTAAGTCTCATGAATAGAATACAATGCAGTATACAGTGTTCTAGGGAATGGTTACTATAATATTGCACAATAATTCATAGTACCTTGTGCACCTCAACTTACTTTCCATCCTATGTCCACTGTAATATTAAAAAGTAATCATATTCAAAGAGGAGGAGACTCCATGGAAGGGTAGTGGCTAATGCAAAGGTCTAGAAATCTAGGAGATACTGTGTAAAGAAATTGCAGACATTTGGGAGAGAAATAAATTGTTGTGCTCTAGATCATTAGCTAATAGCTGCTAACTAATAGGGGTTAGGAACTTCCACTCTGGATGGTTATTCCATGACCTCCTGTTAACACTTTTATTTTTCTGTGAACTGAGCAGCTGATACTGGCTCCCACTCAAGTAAGGCCCTGGACCACAAGAGGGATTTGGGAATAAGGCAAGAATTGCCCTGTATTCTTTTTCTTAATCTTTCACTTAATCTGATGAGCAAGTTATTTGCATCTAAGTGGTTGTAATTGTGGTTTAAACCACTAAAATAGCAGCATTTTCTACCCATAGACAGACTGTGCTGACCAATTAGAAATCAATAGTATGTCCTTCATCTGTCAGATCATGAAACCAAGGCAGAGAGTCCTGGAAGTAATTTGTCTTTCCATGCAATGGAAATAAGGCACACCTATATCCTGTGTCCCATATGTAGGTCTTCTCTACTGGGTCCCATCTCTCCCAAAGTAACATGGCATGAAAGCAGAAGCACCTCTGCAGTGTTCCTTTGTTATGACAACAAATTGTGTCTCTTTGTAATTCACCAACCTAGTGATGAACACTCTGAAATGAACACAAGATGAGGGATAACTTTACCTAAATTGCTGAGACTGAGGGGAATTAATTTTCGTGCTGCCAGTTTGCTGCCTAAACCATGAAACTTCACCATAAATTGACTCTTGCAGCTCAGGCTCATTCCCTGAATACCATCTATCCTCACTGCTAAATGTAGCAAAGACCTTCATGAATAGTAGAAAATAGCAGCCATTTAATTGAGACTATATCATAATGTATACGTGCAAGAAGACCAAAACAGGATTAACCAGGGAACTGTAATTCTGGCCTCTCAAGACTTGCTTTAACAAAATTTCATCACTTTAAATAATTTAAAGTAGTTTCTCTGCATATTTGTTTCTCACAAATGTGTTATCAGAAATACCATATAAATCTGTTTTGCTAATCTTTATTTACTACAATGCAACATTCTTCTATGTGGATTATGTACTAAAAGCTAATAAATCCTTGGCCACTTGCCTTTTTGTCCTCTACCAATCTCTTGTGTGTATCCTCCACACAACTTGCCTATATTCCTAACTTGGGCCTGTCTGCAGTAATCAGAGGTAGATAAAACAAATAAATTATTAGCAACTTTAATGTATACAGCTAGTACCATTCAACTCTGACCTGGAAAAGGTAGCAGTGCTTGGTTGGCAGGCAGGTAAAAGCCTGACTGAACTTATGCAAGATGAAAATATGACTATGGTCCATCCAAAACTCAAATCTTCTCAATTCCTAGCAAGTCTGTACTTCAGGCTTCTGGCTTTTCAGTAGTTGCTGATTCACAGATTCTTCTTCTGTTCTACAATGAATTTTGAATTTTGAAGTGTTTGTTTCACTCTAGAATGCAAAATTAATTTAGATGAATTCAAACTCCCTTTCTCTGGGCTATTTTTACAATTACCATCCCATCTGAAACATGGAAATGCTGGTGTTTGAATCATCTTTATCCCAACAACACGTGTCACAGTTTGTATCTATAGAGCTGATGGTGCTAGGAGCATTCTACTACTACAAGAAGTAGTAAAAAATTGAACTGTACATGGCTGAGGTGGAGAGAAGCAGTGAATAGACTTCTTTTTAAGAACATATGCTTCTGAAATGAACAGACATTAATAAAGCCTGATGTTATAAGGAAAGTACTATGTTTTCTTCCTAGTCGTGGAAAATAGTCTAGCAGTCTTGTGAAATTTCTGTGCTTCAAAGTCTTGAATAGAATCTAAACTCTTAAGTTCTTCCATAGTATGAGCACCTGTGCCTCTGACTAGTGTTGATTAAAAGTTTACTAAGAGGAACCTTGTCCTGAACTGACAGAAACAAATAGGTTCTTATCACAGAATGCTGTTTCTTTTAGCCTCGATGCCATCTTTGAAACCATTATTTGGACATCGCTGCAAGCTGTTCCACTTCACTCTATCAGGGACAAAACACAGATGGTATAGATAGAAATTGTATACTTGGATATTTCTACTCTCAGACTGTCTGTGTGGGCCTGGGATTAATGGACATCCTAACCTGCTGTACTTTAGTCCAAATCATGGTTCTATCCAACATGAACTGGGAAACAGCAAGCACCAGATTAGGGAGATGCAGCACTATTGATTTCCCTCTTTCAAATGTAACTGCATAAAAGGAAGAATGTTCTGACAGGTGATAGTTAATAGTCCTGCCTTTCTGTTGTTGCCAAAATTTCTGTGGCTTATCATCCATAGTGCACTGAAAAACAAACCTAAGTGTTTCTGGGAAGCCTGGCTCTTGGGTTTGATGGGTTTGGATTGGGTTGGGGGGGGGAAGTTTCCTTCCTTATGCCAGAGAATTTTCAGGTATGTCAAAAAGGGCTGCCAGAGGGCTGGTCCACTAGAGATAATGAAAGATGCAAACTTGTCCACTGTAATCCTATGATGCATTCTAAGTAGCAGTCTGAACTTGTGAGAATGGAATCACTTCTTGGTTCTGCCCTCACTTTCCCATAAAGTGTTGAACTAGTAAAATTAGAAAAAAACCCAACTTTTTGCAGTCATAGACTGTGAGGGCATTGTCTTTTATTCTGGGATTACATTTTACAGGCGGGGTTTCTACTGTTTAAACAAACATGGTATAAACAGTTATTAGTGTAAAATTGCTCATCTTCCTTGAGAGGAGGGTAAAAATGCAAGCTGAGCACAAACTCTTCAACTAGCAAAATAAAAAGCTTTATCAAATGGAGTTTGAATTTAAAGAGTCAGCTCCTATTCCATAATAGTTGTCACTAACTTCAAGCAGATCAAAACACAAGCCTTAGAAATCAAATATGTTTTACAGTGCTTTAAACAAAGCTCCTACGTGATGTGTACTCATTGGAGTAACAGCCCCCAAAATGTGTCATACTGCTTACTTCCAGCCCCCTCATGAAATGTCTCTTGTGCACTATTTACAGATGATGAACTTCATATGCTGCTGTCCACAGAGTGAGCCCCCAGAGATCTTGCAGGAATCTCCAGTCAGCTTTACATTAGACCATGTTGAATACTAACTGTAAACCTGTTTTCTGCCAGTATACTCAGCAAGGTCCTGCTCTGAGCTTTGCCACAGGCAAATTTGACAGAGTCTCTCAGCCTGACTTTGTTATAAATGCACTAGAAGCAAGCATTGCTTTTCTTGCCTGCCAGGAATGAAAGGCAGTCTGAAACTAAAAATCTCTGGAAAGTGTTTTATATGTAAAAAAGATGCCCAGTATGTTGGACAATCCCAATGTTATTGGAATATTGCTATTAAATAGTTAAAAGGTTTTTTCTTCCTCTTATTCGCCATAGTTTTAAGGTGAAGTGGCATGCTCACTATGCTAAATGATTTAAAGTGAAAAGCAACATTTGTTAATTCAGTTATATGGAAAGAAGGGTTTGACTACCTTTTTTGGTCTGGGATCTATATCCATGTTTTCCTTGCTTTCTTGCAGAATTCTTGGCCCAGAAGCCCTTGTACTGCTTCAACCTGACATCCATGCAGGATTCAGAGATGATCCTTGCTGCCACTTTTCACTTCTATGCTGATAAACGCTCTCGGCACCGGGAAGCGTTTTGTAAACGGTCCAAGAATTCATCCTGCCGCCTCCTTCACCTGCCTCCGGTCCTACGGCTCAACCTCATTTTCCAAAGCATTCACCAGAATTCTGCCTATGGACTAGTGAAAGGGAACATCACTGTGCTTCTTCAAAGGCGAGGGGCTTGGCATGCAAAGGACATTTCCCACATCATAAAAGAATCAAAACGGGCTGGAGAGCTCATTCTCTGTGCTGAGCTTGATTCTGGGGAGAAACAGCAGGGTTTCCCTGAACAAGTTGCCAGTCATTTACCTTATATACTAGTTTATGCCAATGATCTTGCAATCTCTGAACCTAACAGCGTGGCAGGCACCCTACAGCGTTATGATCCATTCCCTTCCAATGATGGGGACCCAAATCTATCCCCTAATGCTTCTACTGATACTCGAGTTAGGAGGGATACATACCTCGCTAGCTCTATTCAGAACAATGAGTTGCCAGAAGTAGATTACAACAACAATAAATACAACAAACATGACATATGGGAGAATGCCTACAGATCCTTGAAACCGAAAGCCTCACGCAAAGATCGAAGGAGAAAAGGGCAAGAAAATACAGAAACACTTAAAAAGTCTCAGGTGCTAAATTTTGATGAGAAAACAATGAAGAAAGCAAGGCGAAAACAATGGAATGAGCCAAGGATTTGTTCAAGAAGATACATGAAAGTTGACTTTGCTGATATTGGCTGGAATGAATGGATCATATCTCCCAAATCATTTGATGCCTACTACTGTGCAGGGGCATGTGAATTTCCAATGCCCAAGGTAGTATGCCTTTTTGTTCTTGTCAGCTTGCAAACAGCGGGCTTTCTGTAAGGCGAAAACAATGGAATGAGCCAAGGATTTGTTCAAGAAGATACATGAAAGTTGACTTTGCTGATATTGGCTGGAATGAATGGATCATATCTCCCAAATCATTTGATGCCTACTACTGTGCAGGGGCATGTGAATTTCCAATGCCCAAGGTAGTATGCCTTTTTGTTCTTGTCAGCTTGCAAACAGCGGGCTTTCTGTTCTGCTTATCCATTCTTTCCCTTCTAGATTTACTTTTTTCACTGTGTTCTGTTGCCTTGTTCAGCCTAAATAATTTAAGCAATATAGTTTCCTTCAACTTATTCATCAGAGTGCAAAAATATCCCAAGTTTTCTTTAAATGTAATCTGAAGGATAAGAAAAATACCTCAGGTTTATCTTACAGTTTCTCATCTTCTATCTTGACAGCATAGCATAAGGACTTACACAGCTGATTAAAATATGGCTACACACACTAAGTTATCAAACTAAGCTGTTGTGGTAGCAGAAGGATGAAGTATTATGTACTAATAAAAAAACCTGCTGTATCAGAGTATTTCTGGATTCCACTTGTAATACTTTTGAATAAAAATGCAGAGTAGTGACATGAGGTATTTTTAACTTTAAGAAAATGCTTGTCCCTTTTGAAAATAAGAATGTTGGTATACATGGTATTTGTGTATCAAAATTATCTGGTTTTGGGGGGGGTTTATTTACTAAATTAAGATAACCCTGCTAGAACAAAAGAGTTAATTTACCTTATGAGGCTGCAAATGCCACATAGCTGTCTGTAACACTCTGAAACAAGCATGCTGAATTCCTGCTATAGAAGCAGTGTGAAATTTGCTAATAGAGAGGCAAACATTTGTCCTACTCCCATTCTGTGCTCCATTGCAAGAAGTAGAAATTTGGCAATCCTAGATAGGACAAGAATTACTTGCATCTTATAGGACTTTCAAGTAAGGGGAGAATTGGAAGCACTGCATAAGCTACATATTTAAAAACTCATTATTTTGCAATTCTACCTACAAATGACCTGATTATTTATTCTACTGACATTTTTGCATGTGGTCATTTGGCACTTAAATAATGGATAGTGTTTTACAGCAGAGAATTTCAAAGCTCTGAGACAGGAATTTGCCCTACTTTACATACAGAGAGATTGATGTATGTTTGTGTTGAAACAAGTAGCATGATTTCCAGAATAGTAGATATGCAGGCTAGTTTTAAGTCCAGAAGCAGTGAAAATCCAGAGTTCATGGTAGACTGTACAAATCTGACCATATGTTTGTATGTAACTGATCAGTGCTGAACAGTGTATACATAAACTGATACATGGTCTGGTAAAAATTAAAGCTTGCACAGACTCACATACAACTTCACTTTGTTGTTGTTGTTGTACTATAAAGAGATCATACAACACAATCACCATTTAACTTATCCAAAACAAAACACAGCCTGGCAATGTGGCTCCTTTGACCTAGTCCCACAGTCTAATGCACCATTCATACACAACAACTACAAAAAACCAAACCAAAAAAACCCCTCAAACAACAACCCACACACCTCACCCTCCAACCCCCCAAAAAGAGGCTTCTTGTGAGCAAAACAGCATGATACAAAAGCTAAAATGACCAGAAGAGGGTGGATCCATTTCTAACTGGAATTCTTAAATGAGTTTATATTGCTCACTTATTAAATATCTTACCTAGAAATATTACTTGGTATATAATAGTGATTCCCTTGTAAATCAAAAGCACTTACTTTAGTGTTCATTTTGATACCTGTTTTCTAGATAAATTTATATGGCTGCACTAATATCTTGGTGCCCCAAAACCAAAACAAGCAAAAAAAAGAAGAAAACAGGAAGTTAAAACTAAATCACAGATAGACAGATGTGGGGATGTTGGGTTTCAAACACTCATCAACTGGGTTTGCTTTGGAAGAGGTCTACTTTTTGTTATCTTTGTATTTTTAAAAGGGGAAAATAGAGGCAGAATCACAGTTGTAGCTTTTTTTAATGACTGTTTCTAAAAGAACAGAGATAGCAGGACACCAGCATGAATCAAGATTCAGTTCAGAGCATATGAACTACTAAATATGATGGAGGGAGAAATAGCTTTTGTTCTTGCATGTATGTCCTTAGTCAGAAAAGTATGCACCTAATCTTGGCACTCCTAAATCAAAGGCCAGATTAAGGCTATTCATGAGGACTTGGTCTACATAGTAAACATAAGATAGACAAGTGACAACTTATTTCCAAGGTATTCTTTTAGAACTGTGGAGATAGAATTATGTACCTGGCATGTTAAGAATCATCACATTGTATGATTTCGGGTTTTTTTTTATGTGTCAGTACATAATTCTGCACATCTACTTTAATAACTGCAATTCTTGATTTAGATACATAACAGCTCTGGTACAAATCTTGTCATAGCAAGTTCACTTACGTTACTGCTGAATTTCTTATTCCCTGAACTGTGAGGAGGAAAACTAGCTTAGGTGTCTGGCTGCAGTGCTGCACTTGCCAAATGAATTCCAGTCCTACGTGTGGTAAAACCTGGTCTGCTGTATATAACTTAGCAGCCAGCATTTAAAACATTAGCACTTCCTCAGTGCCATCACTACTGGGCATTCAACTAATTATTTCAAGCTTTCTACTTTAGCACATTGGTACAAAGGCTAATGTGAAGCCTGGCCCTTGATCACTGAACACTCATGCCAGGTTTCCAGAAGGGCTGGAAAATTTGGAGCCTGGCTGGATGTGGGATGGGTGTGCTGTCTGGCTCTGCTGTGGATATAGGGCTCAGGCAGCCAAATTCTGTAGAGAGTGCTGGTCCATCATAAGCATTTTTCTCTATAAGCATTTTTTTGCATAGTGTATCCACTTGCAGGCACTAGAAACCTAATTAATGCTGTTGAATTGGGAGAGAGCTGCTCACACTAGACTTTACTTACATCTATTTGTTCATTGCAGATATTACAGACTGCAGATATTAGAGATCTTCTAGAGAAGATCCTAGTAGGATCTGATGCAGGTTCACAGCCAGGAATCCTCTAAGTCAGTAACTGGCACTGAGGACAGTGATGGCTCTCTGCTGCATGGGGTCAACAAATCCTGTTTCAGTAGCACATCGTGATCTGTGACTGTTTCAAATAACAGTGTGAAATAGCACAGGTGCTAGGAACACTTCAGGAGGGTTTTCATAAAGGTTAAATTAAGATCTTGATTCTAGAAGCTCTGGTTCTCTGAATGTCTAAACTCTGCAGTTGCTTAAACACACACAGGCTCCATCTGTCTCTCTTGCTGTCTAGATGTGCTGACATGACCCATGCGGATAGAAGCTGATTTCTACTTCACACAGCAGCTGTGAGACTATCTCAGTGCTGCCTGTCTGTGGACAGCTTTGAAATGTAAAGATGAAGGGGGGAATGAGAGAGCAAGCTGTTGCTAATTATGCTAGCATATGCTAATTACAGAAAGGCACTTTGCAGGATTGGTCACTTGTTGGGACTTGGCTATAGGGATGCTGTCTCAAAGCCCAGAAGGGTCAAGGACAGATTTCACAGTTCTTTCCTTGTAATGTCTTAATTAAGCAAGATCTGAAAGCCTTAGTGACAATTAAGGTTTGAGTCTGATTTGCTGATATGTTGCACTTAACACAAATGTATCAAAACTGAATTATCCTGAAAAATAGCTCCTTTCCTATATCTGTGGACTACATAATTTTTCATGTTGAAATGGAAAATCATGTTTAGCGTATACTTATATGGTTGAAAAATAGAGAAGATACAGGAGACAATAATTCTTTGCGCTTGAAGTATCTACTTCCATGTGGAGGTGTGCAAAGTCCCTATTTGTTGTTCCACAGATGTCATTTTCCACCCGGTATACAGCTGTGTACCAACAGTGATGAAAGATTCCATGTGTCACATGTACCAGATATGTGCAGATATGAGAAAAGTCATGAAACTGTAGCAAAAAGGCTGATATGACTAACACAGTTTTCCTACTGTTATTGTACCCATTTGCTGGTACAGTATTCAAGCATGACAACAGCACAGGAGTCACTGAAGCTTCAGTCTCAGTGGTGGGCTGCATGCCATGCTATTGCCTCATGGGGCACATTCATCCCATGTTATGCTGAAGCAATGACAAGGAAAAGCTGTCACTGTCACTGGTAAACCTGTGCTTGACTGTATGGACCTCAAGCAACAGAAGTGGTGAAAACTGCATACTCCCACTCTTCAGTTGCTCAGACTACAAGGGTCTAGTGTAGCTCATGGGAAAAAAAGGGGAGGAAAAAGTTACATTAAACTACTAAACAGTATACTATTCATGTATGTTAGCTTTTTCCTCTTCTTACTCTCACTGCTGTTATACCTAGTGGCTGCCTCCTCTTCCCAAATGTTTTTCCTTGTGTTGTTAACTGCATGCAAAAGTCAATAGTAGAACTAAAATTGTGGCTCAGTACCCTGAACAGTATATAGATGCAAAGCTGCTGTGATACTTCATACTTTTCCTGACCTCTTAGCCTTTTTCTTTCTTGTATTTGTCATGCAATTATGATCAGAAAGGCTCTGTCAGGCTGTTTGACTGTTCTAGACTAACTTGCTCCTGTGGACACTACTTCTGGAGCACTCTGCTCTTTTAAAAGAGAGTAATTACTCCAGGAAAAAGTAACTAATTCCAGGTTAGTGTACACGAGGAGAAATTCTAGTGGAACCTAGGGATAGTTATTTTGGAAATACTTAGAGTAGCCAATTTTCCAAGTCAGACAAGAGGTTAAGAAAACAAACTACAACATCTTGCAACTGAGAAGTGTGCCCCACCTAACCTTTTTCTCCTGCACGTCTGCCTCCGGCATCTAGCAGGTACATTCAGGGACATTCTTTCTTCTGCTGCTGGCTGCTGGCTGTGCCACCAGTGCCCTCCTCTGGTATTTACGAAGGCAGCATAAGGACCACAAAATATCTGCCGGATACACCCAGCACAGGAAAGCTGGAAGTGTGAGGGACTGTGCTGCATGGCCCTGTGATTCAATCACGTATATTTGCTTTGCTGAGAAACAAAGAAACATAATTGTTGTGATTTTTCAAGTCCACCTGGGAAAGTGACTGCTCGTAAATGAAGCAATAACTGTTTCCTTCTCTTTTCCAGATTGTCCGGCCATCAAATCATGCTACAATTCAGAGCATCGTAAAAGCAGTAGGAATCATTCCTGGCATCCCAGAACCCTGCTGTGTTCCTGACAAAATGAGTTCACTCAGTGTCCTGTTCTTAGATGAGAACAAAAACGTTGTTTTAAAGGTATATCCCAACATGTCAGTTGAAACTTGTGCCTGCCGATAAGTTCGCCCAAACACACCTTTAAGTAGACCCACACGTCCTGCCCGACTACACTGGGAAGTTGTAAATGAGAAATGAATCCACTTGTACTCATGAACAAATGCCAGTCTACAATTGCTCTACAGAAAGCATGCAGAGAGACTAAAACAATACACGTGCTCTCCCGGAAGGATATGTCTTACTGTCAGCATTTGTCTTTCATATTCATCTGCCAGAAATTCAATACTTTTACAGATTCTTTCTAACCCGCCTAGCCAAGACACCTGATGTTTAGTGAGAAATTTAAGTGTAAAGTTTTCCATAATCAAAGGACTAAAATATGTTTTTATATGCTATTTTCTGACTATTTTATCTCTTCAGTTAACCAAGAGGATGGGAAGTAAACTTGCAAAGGCAGGCTTATTTTAGAATATCACTTCTGTACACAAATCAATTTGCCTAAAACACTCATACTTTTAATCTGCATATTTATACTGAGAAAAAAAAGCTGTAATAAAGGGCTTAAAATGTATATTTTCTTCAGGATGCAAGTATAGTTCACTGCATAAGCTTTCATATAAACAATATGTTAATATAGCCATTTTTGGTTACCTTTCCCTAATATATAATTTGTTCTACAAAAGACATGTAATATCCCACAGTTTTGGTTTGCTGGATAATTTCAGGTTGTTAAACATATTCTCTGAATAACACATACAGTATAGTAATATGTTGAAATACTAAAAATAAAATAACCAAGATTTATATTTTTGTAAATTATACTTTATATCCTCTAGATTGTTACATGCTTTTAACAAAAGCTAATAAATTAAAGGTACAGTAGTATCTAAACATATTTGAAGTGTCTTTCTATAAATGCAATCTCTTACATTCTCTTAATTAGATGGAAACATGTAAATACATGTTAAGCTTGTCATAATGCACCTCAATAGATTAAAGACAAGAAAATACTATGATCATCTAGACCAACCTCCTGCGTAGCAGAGATCAAAGAAACTTGCTCAGCAGTTTCTGCACCATGCATTATGGAACTTCTGTTTTGAGCTTGGGAATATCTTTGAAAAACATGCATAAATTTGGCTTTAAAGACTTCATGTGTTAGAATATCTCTACTGGACTACAAGTACTTGTTCCAAAAGTTAGTGCTCTTTGTTGATATGCAGTGGCTTAATCCTAGACTGAATTTGATGAGCTTTAGCTTCAATTCAATGGATCTTACTGTAACCTATTTTATTAGATCCCTTTTATCTATTATCCAAAATACTTCCACTGTGTATTTTTAGTGTACAGAGTAGAGTCAAATTACATTTTGGCTAGGATTTAAATAGATACTTTGATTTCTTATTCTAAGCCTCAAAACAATTTCTCACAGCTCTCTTCTGAACTCTTTCCAGAACTTTCATTAACTTTCTTTTCAAACAATGAACATCAAAATGGGAAACATTTGGCAGTGGTTTCATTAGAAGTCTTTATAGAAATAAAGTCTCTGCATCCCTCTAACTTCTGTACAATCCTCTGCTGATACAATTATGGTAGCCCTTGTAAGTGCAGCACTCCTTCAAGAGCTGATGTTCCAGCATTGTGTCTGTCAGTCCTTTTTCTCAGTGTCCCTGTGTGCTAGGACATACTTCATTTCCAGGCACCTGCTGTGAAACAGGATAAGCAGACCAACAGTGGAACAAACTTCTGAAGTCTGTGAGGTAGCACAGAGGGTGAGATATGGAGTGTTTCCTCAAGAGACAGTCTAACCTTATGCACTATCTTATCCTATTAAGAGTTGCATTGTTTAGGGGAAAGATACTACATGCACCATCTTCTGATGAATGACTAACTGGAAGGTTCCTGTTCTGCTGAGGTGCTAGGTAACTTCTCCCACCCATATTCCATATTCAGGTGGTGCAGATTCCCAGACAACACAGGTATGTAAATGTGATACTTCCTGCTAAGCTACGTATAAGTGAGATTCAGCATGTATAGGAAGAAGTCTTTGCAAGGATACTCTCACAGCAGTTCTTGTTAATTCCTCCTAACAGTTCTAAGAAGTAGATAGATCTAAGGTGCCCTGTAGTGACTGACAACAGATCACAGTTCCAGCTAGACAGTTGTTCTTCTTCCAAAGTACTTTTGTACTTTGTAAATTGCTGCAGTAGTTTACACTGGAACTGTTGGGACTGACCTATAGACCCCTGAAAGGCTAAGACTGCATTTAAAGTTCTGTTGGCAAAACTATACTGTTAAGGATGGGCAAAACAAAACTATACCTGTAAGTGTCATCTGTCTCAAGGCATACTCTTACTACACACTCAATACAAATCTCTTATTAGTAAAGCTTATTTCATTTGGAGCTTACTTGTACTGATCAATTCTCTAATGTGAACAAGGTCTTAATATTTGTTTAGTGGTTTAAGCTACTGCTTCCTGGACCTTTGGTATTTGGATATCTAATCTTCCTGTAGAAAGAGAAACTTTGCCTTTGAAATGGCACAAATGCAGTCAGCTGCTGCCAGAAGACACTGATACCATTACTCTCTTGGTTCCAACAGGTCTTTCAATTTATATGAACATCCTATAAACCACTCAGCTCAACATTTAAGTTTCTGGAAAAAGTTACTATTGACAAATATTTACAGGTCGAGATAATGCCACTAACTAATCCTAAAAGAACTGAGGATATATTAACATGGGATGATTAAAGACATATAAAACATGAAAACAGCTGATAGTATCCAGCAAAGTGTTAAGGACTATTTTTTCTTAAAACAAATCCAATTTCTTTCTTTGAGGCCACAGTTTCATTGCCAGAGGTAACATCAACAGCTAGAATGTACCTAGTTTTTTGTGGGGTATTCCAATTCACTTGCATGAGGCTGCATAATTAAAAGAAACCTCTGGACAATATTAATATATTTGTGTATCACATGAATTAACAACTGTCTCAATGCCAGACCTCAAAGAACAGCTTTCAAAAGGAATTGCCACTGGATTAAACTGCTCATTGTAAAGTTTCTGCAAAGCTGACACTTGGCCTGACACTATTTGACATCTTTATGTATGAACTAGAAGTCTGTACGTAACAACCCCCACAGCATTTGCAGAAGGAGAGAGGTATTTATATAGATCACTTGAACTAGCTATATTTGTATACTTAAAATTAATTTTAAAGTAGACGGATGCAGAACTGTGGGTACCTAGGCACAAGGAATGGAAGCTGCTTCTACTGAGTAAAAGACTGAAAACCATAACTCTGAAAAAAAGATTTTTGTGGAGATCATGGATTTATGGTGCAGTGTGAGCATCCAGGGTGATGCTGTGTAATGACAGCTAATGAAAGATTTATATAGATACACACTGGACTAGTGAACCACATAAGGAAAGGAGATTTTATTTCTGCATGTGGCACTGGTGGGCTGCCACTAGAAAACTAAGTATAGCCCTAAGGTTCACCTTTTCAAAAAGACACTCAAATTCTGAGAGACACACACGCACACAAACAAATCCAGTTAGAGAAAATGTCTTATGTGACTAAAAAGCACAATCTGCTTATTTTATCAGAAAGCAAACTGAGAAGTAACTTGATTACACTGTGCAAGCACTTGGACAGGGAGAAAATGTCAGCACTGTGGGACTCCTTAAACTAGCCAGAAAGCTGCAAGAATTCCTGTCTAGAAGGTAAAGTCAGGCACAATGAAATAATAAATGAAGCACCATGCTACAAAGATTGAAGAAATCTTTGATTCTTTGACATGTTCAGGTAAAGTCTGGAGACACCTAAAAAGTTATGTTTAGCCATACATAAGTAATTGGACCCTACATGAAGGTAGGAAACAAAAAGGCCTTGAGTAAAACAATAGTCTCGCTATGCAGGAGACCAGAATCAATGCCAAATAATCCTTTTTGACTTTATGTCATAGGAACGCAATTAATAAGGATCTTGGATCCCAGTTATCACTTGAACAGACACATAAATGAGCATTTCAGAAGTCTGGGATCACTTTAAATGCTGTGTATGCTAGAAAACTGGAGAAGAATGGTCAGAAAGGGAAAAATCTAGACCATATCTTTGCAATGAGATTGTTTTTTTAATGTGAAAGCTCATAATTACTGTTCAGACTTTATGACGTGTACAGGGTAGATTGAGTAGTGCTTAAGAAAAAAATGATGGATTAATAGTACAGATAAAGCAATTATGTATCATTAGACTAAATCATAATGTATTCATTAAGATTAATAACAAGTGATATTTTTGTCTATAAATAAACCTGCTTATTTTCTTCTGTATCATGAGAAATTTTATCATCAGTCTTGTATTTTTGCCTTGGCCCATTCTTCTCATGGATTAAGTATCTTCATAGATAATCTTCTGTATCTTCTCAAAGAGCTTTTACTTTCCACGTGGCCTTAGAAGGCCTAGTTCTATCTTCATTTTGAGGTCACTGAAAAAATGACTGGTTGTTCTTGGATTGGATTGACCATCATGAATCTATGAAATATATTACGTAAGATACTATAAAAACAAACCTAAAATTCCCATACACCAAAGGAATCAAACTGAAAATGGACAAGCCTGCAAACAACATGAAGCAAACTTGACAGAAAACAGATATTTCACTGTGTACAAACAATAGCTCTTGGCTGATAAACGGAAAGAAGTTTTAAGGTTGTTTGTATTGTCATGAGATCATGTCTTGCAGAATCACAGGTCTCCATCAAATGATCAGGAATTTTCTGATTGCATGTGAAGGGACTGTAAAAAAGATTTGTGAGATGTTATTTACTAATAGCTAATACAGTGATTTTGTTCTAGATCTCTGTTTTCTAGTCTTGATGAAAACAGTGTAACCCTCTGCGTCCCTAAGAAAGCTTCTCTCTGTGTTGGCAAGGAAATGATAGAAGAATGTAATTAAGCAAAGATGACCCTAAAGTGAAATGTGGATTCTTTACAATATACAATGTCCTTCCCACCAGCCACATGTGTTTGTCAGATGTTTACAGAATCTTCATTAACTAAGAGCTCTGCCTGATAACAGAAGCTGAAGCATGGCATCAATGACTCTGATAAGGGCAAGTGTACGACCAATCTGCTTGACAACTGACAAGAGGCTGGGGCTTGAAGCAGACTGCAAAAAGAACACAAGAAAGTGATTTGCAAAGGGCATTCCAGTTGTTTGCCTTACATCTCCTTTCCTCTGTCTGTAATGGAACAAGAGTGTTAATCAGCTAAAATATCATTGTCCTCTTGTCTCTCCACCAGAAAGCAAATATAGAAGAAATGCATTATTTTGGAGTATTAGCTGCACTGTCTGTTTTCAACATCATTGCTTGTTTGACAAGAGGCAAGCCTTTGGAAGACTGGGACAAATATTCAGCTATGGGAAAGTCTGATGCACACTTTCATGATCCTGGGGAAGTGGAAGATGAGACCCATTTCGACTTTAAATCTTTCCTGGAGAATATGAAGGCAGATTTACTAAGGAGCTTGAATTTGTCAAGAGTCCCCTCACAAGTGAAGACCAAAGAAGAACCACCACAGTTCATGATTGATTTATACAACAGATATGCTGCAGACAAGTCTTCCATCCCTGCATCCAATATTGTAAGGAGCTTCAGTACTGAAGGTAGGAGAAGTCCTAAATATTTTGACTAGAAATTTTAAAGTACATGGACACTAGATACTCAGATTCCTTTGGAATTTGGAAGTATTGAGTGCCTAACTTCCACAGATTCTTTAGAAATGAAACATTAAAGTTTAGAATTGCAGTCTTGCTCTGTAGTTTCTTTCAGTCTTTAAAAAATACAATTACCTTTAGTTTTCATCTTTGATATTTTCACTTTACAATATTCTCAAACTCTTCAACTGAGATTATGCACTGAATAACAGAGTATACATGAGTCATGTTTCTCAACCCTAGAGATTTGGAACTGAGTTAAAATATTAGAATGCAAACATTTGATCACCTATAATTGGGACATCAGTGCTAGAGTTCTTCTTTCAGGTGGGCTCTTTGGATATTTAAAAACTGCAGCAGTCAACTGAGAAATGTGTCTCCAGATCCAAGCAAGGAACAGCAGTGCTTCTCCAAAATTCTGGGTTAGACAGAAATACTCATATGGAAATGAATAGTCATGCTTGTCTCAACTGAGAAAATTCAAGATCCCTGTCTATGTAGCACTAAATAGACTTTTTAAAGCTACATCAAAAGAAGCAGTAAAAAAGTTATAAGTAAATGCATTCCTTGTGATAAAATTCAAATTTGGTGAATTGAAGTTTCTGTTTATATGAAGAATATACACAGGTAACAGCACTATGGAGAACTCCAAATTCCCACATTAGTGCCTTTAGTCCTGAAATGGAAAGAGACCTTAATGGTATGACTTAGATTATAGTTTCCATATCTCTTCTGTGACTGCTTAAGTAGGTAAATGCTCTGAAGAAGTAGTAGCAATAGCCGATTAAAATTGCCCTAAAACCAATCATAATTAAGCAATTAGTTTGCATTGAGCATTAAATAAGCATCAGTCGTGACTTATAAACACTACCAATCTGGCCTCCCAACCAAATATCTGCCCCTTGCAAGGCAGATGATACTGCACACAGATTTGCAGAAAACAAACAAACAAACCCACACAAGCTCAGTGAGCCCAGCCTGGAAGGGACTGAGACCTGGGCATGAAAGTCTGTTTATCACCAAGTCTCAATTTAGATAGACCCTGAATCTTCAATGCAGTATTTTCAAAAGCTTTTCTATTTCCCCAGACTCCTAGTAATCCAAGCTGCTTTCAAAGTTATCTGAAGACAACAACAAAAGCCTCAGCACAGATAGTTCTTAAGTATGGTATTAGGAGAGAAGTTCATCTCAGTGCATGATGATAAGAGTAGGAAATTCATGGAGATTTTTAGGAATTCTTCATGTAAAAATATCTTTAGGAAATTGCTAAATCTGAAAACTCTGCTCACGCCTTATTTATGTACTTGATACTGACCAGCATCATCCACAGCTTGTTCTAGGAAGCCTCTTTATGCTCCCCCTTCACTGGCTATGCAATCTTGGTGAAATTCTACCACCACCAGAGCCTTCCATTTCCTCTTTTCATTCTCTGCCCTTGAAAGTAACCAGAAGACAGTATTTTGTTTTTTTTAATGCTGTGTTGCCATGCTCTTATTTTACTCCTGAAATACATCCTGAGTCTTTTTAAAGCACGGTACTTGGACAGTCAGAAGAACTGTAACCACGTGTTTTAATTTCCTATTGCAGATGTTGTTTCTTTAGATTCACCAGAAGAAAATCCATTTCAGAAACACATTTTGTTCTTCAACATCTCTATTCCACAATATGAGGAAATCACCAGAGCTGAACTGAGAATTCATATCTCCTGTCACAGGGAAGTTGGGTCTCTCTTTAGGCCAGAAGGCAACATGGTCATTTATGATGTTCTAGATGATGGCTACTGGGAAAACCCAGAAAGTACCAAGTCTTTCCTTGTCTCCCACAATATCCAGAAGTGTGGCTGGGAGATGTTTGAAGTGTCCAGTGCTGTGAAAAGATGGGTCAGGGCAGACAAACTGAAGACCAAAAACAAGATAGAGGTTGTTCTAGAGAGTAAAGCTCTGGGTGGTTTCACTTGTGGGAAACTGGGTATCAGTGTTACCCCTGACACTAAAAATCTGCCCCTGTTAATAGTGTTCTCCAATGACCGCAGCAATGGAACAAAGGAGACCAAAGTGGAGCTCCGGGAGATGATTGTTCATGAACAAGAAAGTGTGCTAAAGAAATTAGGAAAGAACAACACATCATCTGAAGAGGAAGAACAGGGAGAGGAAAAGGCCATCACTGGGCCCCACCAGCATTCCTCCAGAAGCAAGAGAAGCATTGGAGCCAATCACTGCCGGAGAACTTCCCTCCATGTGAACTTTGAAGAGATTGGCTGGGATTCCTGGATCATTGCACCAAAAGATTATGAGGCTTTTGAGTGTAAAGGAGGTTGCTTCTTCCCTCTGACAGATAATGTTACCCCAACAAAACATGCTATTGTCCAAACTCTGGTGCACCTCCAAAACCCAAAGAAAGCCTCTAAGGCCTGTTGTGTTCCAACCAAACTGGATTCAATCTCCATTCTTTATAAGGATGATGCTGGTGTGCCCACTTTGATATATAACTATGAAGGGATGAAAGTGGCAGAATGTGGCTGCAGGTAGTATACAAGGCAGAATCTCTAAGAATAAGAATAATCCCTTCTTCTGTTCTGTGTAAATCTGTATGATAGTGATGCAAATGAAAACACATACAAAAAGGGTTTGGAGCAGGGTATGGAGCTGGTTGTTGTTGTTGCTGCTTGTTTTAAATGAAAACTGACATTTAAAGAATGGTAATCATTGTAAATAGCCTGCATTATATATCATGGCAAAGAGAATACTGGATTAAAATATTGTGAAATTTAATGAACTATGCATTATTGGGCAACAGTGATACAATTTGGATACCTTATTTCAACCTTTCTGTTTAATCAAATCTGTTTAGGTCACAAATTACAGATTTTCAACAGTGATTTAAGATGTTCTGCAGATGTTCAATAGCTATTGAAATCTAATTCTTTCAGCCGACCCTGACATTTTCAACTGCTGCAAAACTCAGTAAACGGAATGCAGTCTGCATGATAAAGTCAGGAGTCTAAATCCAGGAAGCCTTTTCTCATACCAGTAATCTCAGAGGCTTTTACAGGCAAATTATTTGGTCCTGTAAGTGAAGATTTGCAGTATTCAAAACAGAAGAGACTCTCAGTGTTATTTCATCCCCAAGTTTCCTTCTGTGGGTAGCAGGTGCCTTAGTTTCAGCTTTGTTATCCTCAGCGTCCCTATTTTTACCCCTTTATGGCACATACTTGAATGATAAGAAGTGCAGCCTTCCGCTTCTAAGACACTGTTTCTTAGGAGGAGCAGCAGCCCTTATCTCTGCACAAAGATAAGGAGCCACTTTGACCTACTGCATATTCTTAGTATTTCTTTGCAAGAACATGCAGTCAAATGGCATTCAGCCTCAGGAGCTGTACCCTAGGAGCAGTGGGGGTTGGCAGAGCTCAGCACTTTTGAAAAGCCCAGGCTACTTATACAGAGGCCTAAATGTGTTGTTCAGAGTCTGACATAAGGTTATGATTTGTTTAAAATTTCTTCTTAGAAGAAATTCTATTTTACATACAAAATTCTTTCACCCCCTAGAAGTCTGGGTCAAAAAATGGAAAACTTCTGTGTTCTATTCTTATATTGCTGTATGAGAAATATACTATCATACAATATTTCTCCTGACTTCAGTTGTATTTTCACTAAACAAGGACCGCATCTTTCCTGCAATTAAAGTAAACTTCCTTTGATGCTAATGAAGGTTTTGCCTGTACAGGAACAGACAAAGTGTCTTCTGTTGGTTGCAGGTGACTGGTGTAAGTGCAGTACAATGCCACCATAGTCCACCTCACTTCTACTCCTTCACCACCTTACACATACACACAAAATCTATCAGAGAACACTTTTGAACCAAACCCACAGCAAATTGAATATTGATGAGGCAAAAAATCTAAACAGTAGCTTAATGTATGGAAGCAACAGGATTTAAATTGATACATATGTTTTAAATTAGGACAGCCTGTGGGCAAGACGAATTCATTTGGCATGAACAGGTCAGCTTGAAATTTAATACATAGTTTATTTACTATTGTTAACTTAATATAGAGCAAATAGCAGGTGAATGTGAGCAGGGCAGTTGTAATTCCATCAAGATCTGCTGGTTACATCACAGACCATGAGCACAAAGCACAATTCACCAGAATCCTTGAAATGATTTATAGGCTTTTCCTTTAGAACTGATCTGAAACTGGATCAGATCCGAGACCTGGGTTCATGCAAATTCTGTCCATCCATAGCTGCATGTGCAGCTTCCCACAGCAGTCCTCTCATTTTACCACTCCCCACTGGCTTCTGTCATCTTACAGTCATTGTTATGTCTTCTTCCTGTCAGAACTCCCTGTATTCTCTCCGTTTTGCTTATTTCTCCTAAGCTCCTGACATTTTGCACAACTTCTCTTCATCAAGTAAAAGAAACCACCAAGCAAACACTTGGTGCGATCACATCAGAAAAGTTATCCACCCTTGTGTCAAGGTAATTGTAGCCGTGTGCCCTTCAGTCACCAAAACACAAGGTCCAGTTATATTTTGACTTCACTAAGCACAGGCTTTTGTCTATAATTGAATGAAAAAATGGGTAACGGATAAAATCGGTCCTTACATCTTCACAGAGAAATTCTCAAGAATCAATATTTTTTTCACTTTCTGAAGTCAAAATTGATTTATTTCCCAAACTTATTTGAAGTGGAACAAAACAAAAAAAAAACTCAAATCCATTTTTGGCTCAGAACCTCAGATTCTAGAAATTCTATCAGAATTCCAGAGTAGTTCTACATATGCCATCCCAAAACTGGACTTCAAGTCACTTTTGTATTTCAATTTAAAAAAAAAATCAATGGAACTTCCAGCCAGCTTTAACAATCACATTCCATTGGCTTAACATTTTGGTTGGTATGATAGTAAAATGAAATATTAATCTTTCCATAGGGTGAAGAACAGGGTCAAGAAGAAATGAGAACCCAGTAGTGCGTACAGCTGCTACTACCTTCAGCATGGCTGAAACGCGTGACAAATTGATGTTTGGTTTTACATTTAACAGCTTGATTTATGTTGGTTTGAGCATTTGATTTTTAAACAATTGTTTGAGTTCCCTCATGCGTCAACTACTTTGGGATGCAACAAATCAGCCAGGTGGTCAAGATGGTGTTGGAGCATATACAGGTTGCAAAGGTAAGCACCTTGCCCCTGCTTCAAGCTGAGACACCGAGAAAAACACCTCTCATCACTGGATTATGAATGTCGACCAGCAGCTTGCTGAGGAGCAGGTTGGGGTTTGTGCACTGTTCAGCAGAGGCACAGTTAAAATTATAAACCTATTTGCTTAACATGAACATGTGGCAGACACATGACTGCCTTCCCAGGCCCATTTGCTATCTGTGCAACAGTCCTGTAACATCAGAATCACCTGCTGACTCCACAGCCAATTTTAAGGCTAACCTGTAGCACTTCAGTCTGAACAGATAAACATGGTAAGCTGGTGGAAGTTGGTCAGGAGATATAGCTGTTGCTATTTTTACATAGCTTCCCACCTTGTCTGTGTACACAGCAGACACAATGTCCTCTGACCTCATCCTCATCTCCATGCAATGTCCCAACACAGAACAGCTGGTGCTACTTAACACAGCAGCAGCGATCACTAAAAAGATCTCCATTTTCACTATTCTTTTCCACAGGTGAAGAGGCAATAACCTTATGGGAATCTGGAGGTGTTTGGCTGGTATCTGCTCAGACATCTTTATACTGTAAAGATCCTGACAATTAGAAATATTAAGCTAGAATTAACAATTCCTGATATTCAGAATAAAAGGTTTTAGATGCCTGTCAAGGAGACGCATCATTTCAGACACAACTCTGCTCTGACACAGTAAGCACTGCTTCCAGATCACAGTTGATTCTTCTTTCCAGGCTCCTCAGAGCCTGCCCATTGCCACAGGGGCAATGCACACAGGTGCACAGCCATGCACCACATAGATCTGCACAGGCACACACTGTGACCTCCAGGGAATATCAGAACCTTGTTGTAGCTGCTCATAGGCAGCACTGAATCGTTTTGTTACTGCAGAGTTGTAAGGTACAGGGTGGTAACACAGAACAAGTTGGCAAAGTCACCAACTAGTAAATGAACAATGTCTGTGAGGCAAAGACCCTGTCCTCAAATTGCATAACTGCTCCACATCAGCTCTGGCTGCTCTGAACAGCTAATGCGACATTGCATGTGGCCACTAACCACCTTCCCTCACCCGTGTTAACTCCCCAACATATCATGTGTTTGGCAGAGTCAAACACAAGGCAGGTCCCTCCACAGTCTCTAGAGTGCTCAAGGCTCAAGGAGCTGTGCCCTCCATCTGCAAGTTGTGTGGCTCTGACTGCCCGAGGAGCAAACCTCCTCCATGCCTCCCCTACTCTGTGGCCCAGAAACCACCTCAGGCATCTTTTGCCTCTCTTCAGCCTTCAGTGCTTTTCCTAAGCTCTGCCTCTGTGCTGCCTCGGTGCCACCGATGGGCTGTGAGGGGCTCTGTGCTGCCTCGGTGACAGCTCCAGGCTGCAGCATGCTGCTGTACCAGCTCGGTTCAGGATGCCACAGCCATCTCCATACATTTTCTTACTCTTCCTCCCATAGGACTTTAAAACCTCTCAGCTTAAAGGTGTGTCCTGCTGTCTCACTCTGGGCTGCCCACCACCTCTTTTGCCCTCTCCATGTCTCTGAGCTGTCACACTGCCTTGTTGTCCATCCCAGCCAAAACCAGCACACTTGTCTGCAGCAGCTGCTGCCTCCAGGGTGCCTCAGGAACATGTTGTCCCTCTGAGCTGTTCCTGTTTCCTGTTTTGTCATCTCCCTTGAAACTTCTGCTGGTCCATCAAGTCATAATTCAGCTAAAAGCCTTACAGGAGAATGGCTTCAGTGTAGTCCTGGCAAGTGGGATACCCCTGATTTGTCCCTCTGCTAAGACATACGGTTTGTCTGGAGCCTGGCAGACCTGCCATTAACTCTCACAAAAGCCTTGACACTGTCCCAGCTCACCAAAGCTGCTGAGGGAGCACATCCTGGCAGCCTGGGCCATGGTACTGGGCATGCAACCAGAGCTTCTGTTCCAGCAATGGGAGAGGAACCTAAGTTCTTCAGTACACAGGTAAAGATGGTAACAACTAACTACACTGCTTAGGATGCCAACAGCTGAGATGTGCAGGGCACTTCCATACATCAGCATGGCAGCCAGCAGTGCCAGGATGAGTTTGGCCAGTCGTCAGGAGGGTCAGGTCCTCAGCAGCACCATCTGTAGGAATCAGATCGGTTTGGCCACTAAAGCTGCTGAGGTGACTGGAGCTCTCACTGCTTCAAATAACTTCAGAATAGGAGGTCTTGATGCAGTATTTAATATTCAGTATATACACTTCCATACATCAGCATGGCAGCCAGCAGTGCCAGGATGAGTTTGGCCAGTCGTCAGGAGGGTCAGGTCCTCAGCAGCACCATCTGTAGGAATCAGATCGGTTTGGCCACTAAAGCTGCTGAGGTGACTGGAGCTCTCACTGCTTCAAATAACTTCAGAATAGGAGGTCTTGATGCAGTATTTAATATTCAGTATATAGGCTAACT